>NC_134403.1:155187302-155487857 GCF_038048845.1 Mixophyes fleayi | reverse complement strand
TTTATCTCCCAATTCCTCAGTTTCTACTTGCCCTGCTGGGTGTTAGCACAGAATGTCACATACTAACACAGGCTAATTCATTCTTGATATCACATTTCATAAATTTCTATCTAGTTGATTAACGTAGGATTTGGAGCATAATCCTGACAGGATGTGATAATTGTAGTTACTTGGTTTGCAGTAAACAATAGTTTTGAATCATGGGGACCTATTTTACTGCATTGAATATAGGAGTGTCAGTAACATGACATTAACACAATAGCTTCCATGATGACTAAATAGTAACAAGAAAGAAATATCCTATGTTTTGTACAATTAGGTTGATAATTTTTTGATTCATGTTTGTATATGTGAATCGCTGAACTATAAATGAAAAAAAGACATCTCTAATAAATAGAATTATAGCAGCAAAGGAATTGTACCTCTTCGATAAAGATCTGAATCACCTGAGGAATTCTATTTTTGACATTGTGGTGCTGACTATATGCGCACTCATCAGAGTATAATGTGATTTCACAGTCTTATTGAAGGCTTACTCAAAGTCCCTCCCTTGTGATCTTCCCATTTATGCAAATGATTAGTTAAAATGGGAGGGGTTTTGACAACCCCAAATTAATTTATGCTCTTAGCCAGCAGAAATGTCCATTCTACTATTTTGGGTATTTAGTTTGCCATAGTTTGACAATGATGCTTTGAATACATAAATCACTTTCTATGACTCATGAGAAAAATATTCCAGAATACCAGTCAACCCAAACATTAAATAATAAAGTGGTAGATGGGAAAAAACTGAAATCATTATTTTAGGGTGTAAAATTACTTTGTAGTTCTGCAAACAAATGTATAATTGTCTAAGACAGTTGTTTGCAAGTCATTGTGTTTTTTGTTTTGTTTTCTAAGAAACTGTTTTGGAAACTGGTAGCAAAGTTTGCATGAGTTGTGTCACTTTTAGGTAAATCACTATTCATGTCATTGCCAGAAAAATGGTGTTATGTTATTGCTGTGAGCTCATGCTGTTCTTAGAAGCTGCTGAGCCTTTCAAACAACATAAATAGCAACAATAATCTGTTACTTTATCCTACAGTAATGGGATGCTGTTGCTTTTTTTTATTGTGCTGCAAAGAAGACTAAAGAATGAAGACTAGTAGTGTTAGTCGTATTTCCTGAAAATAGACAAAATAATGGCTTCAGAGATCAGTTGTATGAGATATCTGTAGACGCTTTTACAGTTTGGAATAAACTTTAAATTATAGCACTTTCATGAACTTCACGATCAGTGGCACGGATCCAGTCACAGAAACTTATTGGTAAGATAACTTTGGCAGGGAGATTATCCTTGTATATCTGCGATCCCTCTGCACTGCTTGTAAAATACTTTACACGAGACTGTATTATTCACCATCTGCTTTTGAAAAAATTGCACACAAATTAGTGTGGGAATAGGGGAAACTCAGTTTTCATTATCATACTGTCATGTCACACTAAGAAACACACGATGCAGATTGTAATTGTAACCTGTATATGGGGGCTGTTAGTGGAAAGAATTTGCAGACAGTTTCATCCTCTGAATCAAAGTTCAGTGACTTAGCAAGAAAGATTTATCAAGCAGGACAACCTGTCAAATTAAAGGTATTAATTATGTAAAAGTGGACCTACTGGTAATGTATCAGTTTTGTAGGAATATAATCAGTGTCGGACTGGGGCATGAAGGGCCCACCGGGGAATGCAACACTAGGGGCCCACCAAAGGGGGTGTGGTCAGCCATCATAGAGGCGGAACCAGACACTAGAGGGGGAGTGGTCAGTCCACGAAAGACAGCTAGCACCTTAGTGTAGTGAAACTACAAGCCCCAGCATGCTTTGCCAATATATAGCAGCTTATTGGTGTAAGGATATGCTGGGACTTGTAGTTTCACAACACCTGGAGTACCACAAGTTAGCCAAGCCTGCACTAGACTCAGAACATTTGACAGACTGTCCTACCTGTTGTTGTCACTTTTACCAACTGTGGCTGCTGGTTTCTTTAGTTGTGGCTTGTCTGGATCCAGGAATGTTGAGGGCCCTATTTGGAAAAAATAATGGGTACATTTAGAAATGCCAACCATTGCTGCCATTAAATCAACAGCACCCACATTCAATTATAGACCCAAACCACCTCAGCATTAAAGGTCCCATTACCCCCTCCCGATAGTGTTCTCTGTGCAGCCCCCGCTCACTAGAGTTTAGTATAGTCAGCCCCCCTATAGTTTAGTATAGATACGCAGCCCCCCTATGCCACATAGTAGTGCCCCCAAAACAATGCTATGCCACACGGTAGTACCCACAATGTTACGCCACGCAAGTGTCCCCGATTCATATTATGCCTGCAATAGTCCTCTTAATTCACACACATTTTATATATATATATATATATATATATATATATATATATATATATATATATATATATATATATATATATATATATATTGAGAACAGATGTAATGGGAGACCCCATATACTTTTTACGATGAGCGCTACCTTAGTACTTTCTGGTAAAAATAAAAAGAAGGTGAAGAGGGTGATGCTGCCACTATTCCCAGGGGGTAGAGTATCCTGACAGTACTCAAAAAAGAAGAAAATTTACAGGGTTTTATGGGATGGGCGCAAATCAGGGGGGAAGTGGGACACACAAGGATACAAACATACGCACCTATTTGGACTGTACTGTGTATCTAATACTGGGTGTGTGTAATGATCAACAAAGCTAAATTAATATCAAAACCAATACTAATAACATTGTAATCCAGTGTTATCAAAATAAAAAACTGTAATACATAAATGATTTTTTAGCACAAACAATATAAACAACTGGTTAAAGTATACTTACCCAAAAGTTGATTGATGCAGCCTCTCTGATCTTCTCCCTTCAGCGGCGCGGGAACATCAGCTGACAGGGTGAGTGGGCGGGTCACATGATCGCAGCTGCGATCGCATGTGAAAGGTGAAAGATGACTGGCTGTCAGTGACAGCCAGTCATCTGCAGCAGCGGGGACGCCGGAGATGAATGCGAGCACCCTGGTGTGAACAACGGGCCTCCAGGTAAGCTCCGCCCACATCTAAAAGGGGGTGTGGTCGTAAGGTAGCCGGGCCTACCGGTAATTTTACTGGTAGTCCTGTGGGCCAGTCCGACGCTGAATATAATTGTCAGTGCTAGAACCATCAACCTGTTAATTTTGCACTATATGGCAGAGCTGTCAAAAATTGTCAATTAGTGAACCTGTGCTCAATAAAGGATTCTTCCATTCTTAATTTAAAAGGATTTATAAACAGGCAAATCAATGACCAGTATAATATTTAATTGTTAAGATGCAATTCAAATAAACTTGCCATCCTAGTGCTGATCAAGCACAACCAAAGTGACATAGGGGATGCTGCTTATGGCAGTAATATCTCAACTCTCATTTCCTCTTCCTCCTCCATGGCTGCGCACACCAAGTGGTTAATGTATCAAGTTGAGAGTTTATAGTAGGTTTGAAAAGTGGAGATGTTGCTTATAGCAACCAATCAGATTCTAGTTATCACTTATTTAGTACATTTTACAACATGAAAGCCGGAATCTGATCGGTTGCTATAGGGAAAATCTCTACTTTTCAAACCCGCTGCAAACTCTGATCTTGATACATTTACTCCTAAGAGTTAATCCACCCCTGCTACAGAGGTGGGACAGGCAAAGAAGAAACACCTGGATGGTATAGAGGGCCAAACCTCCCCTCTTTCTGTGTTTTCATGCCTATCCTTCTTCTAGAGTCAGGATAGTTACTCTTTGTTATGCTTTATATCTAGGAGCTTACCTGTTACTGTGTCTGCTGCCAGGAGGAGTTCAAGGATGATATTGAGTTCCAGACCTGAAGCCCCAAAGCACGTATTTATTGTACAAAGCGGGGGAAAGTTGGTGGGACTTTCACAGCAGATTGAATCATCCAACAGCCATTGCGTGCAAATGGTGCTCTGCCCCTTTAAGAAGGTGCTTTGTGGGTACAAATTTATCAAGTCACATGCAGGAGCACTGTGACACCAGGAATGCTAGGATGTTTTTAAGTGAGATTTGTTGACTACTGAGGAGTAGTGCAGGAGCAAAAGAAAAATCAACCATTGCAGAATATGTTATTCTCAGGGTCTAAAAGAAAGGCTTGAATTTTCCACTTAATAATATAAGTAAAACTATTATTTCAGAAGAGTTGAAACATCCAGATATATGCCTATTTAGTATGAATAAATTGTATTGCATGTGTCCTTTTGTGGAAGAGGAAATTAATAAGGCTTGACATACAGATAGATGCTGCTATAGCCAGACTACATAAGAAAACAACTATTCCATTATAGGATGTAAATTACTTTAAGAATGTAATGAATTGGAAGACTGAAGGGGGCTTAAGAAAGCTGCACGTGATTTCTGAGGCACCATTGAAATCTGCAGTGGCAATGGTAGTAACTTCCAGAGCTTTAAGAGTTTGGCAGAATCACCTTGCGAAAAATGTGCAAAGTGGAATTAAGTGAAATGAGCTACTTAAAATTGTTCCAGATATGCAAACCACAACAAACTTTATATTAAAACATCTGTGGATGCAATTACACTTTCAGCTTCATCAGTGGCTGTTAGACAAGACATTGTGATTGTGCCCTGGGGTGGCAGATGTTAAATGGAAAAACAAATTCCTGTTACTTACATTAGAAGGCTAGTATGTTTTTGGGCAGAAGTTAGATGCCTTAATTCTAAAGCTAATCAAGTTGGTTAAACCAGGAGAGGCATATGTGATCCACCAAGACACAGGGAGGCGAGATTGTGTATCTTTATCTACAAATTTATATATCTTTATTGTGGGGAAAAGCAGCAGAGCTTATCGTACCATTCTAGATCGAGAAATCTCAACGAGTATATTCATATCAGAAAGTTCAAAATGGAATCCATGAGGTGGTCCATTAAAATATTATTTAACCTTAGCATTATTATTATTAATTTTTTTATTTATAGGGCGCCACTAGGTGTCTGTGGCGCCGTACAGGGACAGACAGAAACACGATACAGGGTGAGACAGCACAGTACAGTTAACAGAAATCACAGTAACTCAGAAGCTCAATGAACAGCTAGATTAGAGGTGAGAGCCCCCAGCGGGGTAGAGACAGGGGCCGGAGGACCTCGCGGAGGAGACAAGGAGCTGGAGAGCAGAGTTAAGGTGGTGGAGAACAGAAGGAGAGGAGGCCCTGCTCGGAGGAGCGTACAATCTAAGGGGAGGGTAGGACGGACAGAGACACAATGGTAGCAGGAGGGAATGGGGATGACGGAGGCAGGGACGGAGGGGGGGGAGAGCAGAATGAAAAGGAGGGAAGTAGGAGGGGGACAGGAGAGGGAGGGGAGTAGGGGGAGACTGGGAGGAGGTCAATGGGTGGGGGACTGAAGGGCTTTAAGGAAGAGGTGGGTTTTTAAGGCCCGTTTGAAGCTGGACAAGTTGGGGGAAGTTCTGATGGAGCGGGGGAGCTGGTTCCAGTGGAGGGGGGCAGCGCGGGAGAAGTCTTGGATGCGCGCATGGGAGGAGGTAACCAGGGGGGAAGAGAGGCGGCGGTCGTTAGCCGAACGAAGAGGGCGGGATGGAGCGTGAATGGAGATGAGGTTGGAGATGTGCACATCGAAAGGATGCGTAATTGCACATCACAATAAATTATTCACATCAAAAAACACCTTAATTTCAGGTGTCTCTCCTTCGGGCTAAGAACATTCACAAAGGTTTTTATAGTGGTTATAGCAAACTAAGGGAAGAAGGTTCAACTCTATGGCCTCATACTCATTGCAGCAGCATCCAAAGAAAGTTCTGTTCAGGTTGCAGCTCAGTTTTGCAAGTATTAAAGGAACAGAGATGCATCATCAATGAAGGAAAGAGCCAGCTTAACTGATCTCAACGGATAATGTTTTGTAGGATTATATCTGGGAGGGAAGCATTCCTGACACCAGGAGAAAAGATTATGCCAAGTCTTGATCCTGAGAAGGAACCTGTGTAATGCGTCAGAGATGTGCTTGACAGTGTTGGAATTCATGGCGGCAGCAATAGAGGTAGTGCCCAGTGCTAGACTTAGATATCTTCAGTCATGTTTTCTGGCAAGTTGGTATGGAGATGTGGAAGATCAAGATCTGTTGATCTTCTTAACAAAAGAAGTAAGGTGGCATGTGTAGTGCTCCATAGATAACTCACTGGAAAGGGGCATATCTTTCACAGAACACAGACAGATTTTTATTATGGCAGATGACAGATGGCCGCAAAACAAGGATTGGGTGCACTCCAGAGCTGGATTAAGGCTTCGGGGGGCCCGGGGCACTTAAGACAGGGGGGCCCCTAAGATCTAAAATTAAGGGCATAGTGACACATCCTGCATTACATCACGTACAGCCCACAGTATGACACTTACAGCCAGTGTCGGACTGGCCCGCCGGGGGACCGGTCTATCCCCCGGTAGGCCCCAACCCTGATCGCTCCCCCTTCGTTGGTGGGGGAGCGAGTAACTGAAGAAAAAAAAAAACAAAAAAAAACTTGCGTGTCTGCGGCGCTGGCTCCGTGCGCACTGAATGCCGGGCGTGACGTCATCACGCCCGACATTCAGTGAGGAGCGCCGCAGACAGAAGACAGAAGACAGAAGAGAATAAAGAATCAGATAGAAAAGGTAAGTGAGGGAATGGAAGAAAGAAGAGAGCATGAAGGCAGAGCGTGAAGGCAGAGCGTGAAGGGAGAGCGTGAAGGGAGAGCATGAAGGGGGAGCATGATGGCAGAGCATGAAGGGGGAGCATGATGGCAGAGCATGAAGGGGGAGCATGAAGGGGGAGCATGATGGCAGAGCATGAAGGGGGAGCATGATGGCAGAGCATGAAGGGGGAGCATGAAGGCAGAGCATGAAGGGGGAGCATGAAGGCAGAGTGGAGGGGGAGCATGATGGCAGAGTATGAAGGCAGAATGAAGGGGGAGCATGAAGGCAGAGCATGAAGACAGAGTGGAGGGGTAGCATGAAGGGGGAGCATGAAGGGGGAGCATGAAGGGGGAGCATGAAGGCAGAGTATGATGGCAGAGTGGAGGGGGAGCATGAAGGCAGAGCATGAAGGCAGAGTGGAGGGGGAGCATGATGGCAGAGCATGAAGGGGGAGCATGATGTGAGAGCATGATGGCAGAGTGAAGGGGGAGCATGAAGGCAGAGTGGAGGGGGAGCATGATGGCAGAGCATGAAGGGGGAGCATGATGGGAGAGCATGAAGGCAGAGTGAAGGGGGAGCATGATGGCAGAGTGGAGGGGGAGCGTGAAGGGGGAGCATGAAGGGGGAGCATGATGGCAGAGTGAAGGGGGAGCATGATGGCAGAGTGGAGGGGGAGCATGATGGCAGAGTGGAGGGGGAGCATGATGGCAGAGTGGAGGGGGAGCATGATGGCAGAGTGGAGGGGGAGCATGAAGGCAGAGTGGAGGGGGAGCATGAAGGCAGAGTGGAGGGGGAGCATGAAGGCAGAGTGGAGGGGGAGCATGAAGGCAGAGTGGAGGGGGAGCATGAAGGCAGAGTGAAGGGGGAGCATGATGGCAGAGTTAAGGGGGGCCAGGAGAAGGGGGAAACAAAAGCAGCATGACACAGGGTGATGAAGGGGGGGCAAAAACAGCATGGAGGGCGCAGTCTGATCATAAGGAGGCCCAGCATGGTGATTAAGGGGCACAGTAATGTGTGTGTGATGGCACAGCGGGCTTGTGGCAATGTAAAGTGTGTGTGGTAGGTGGTAGCTAAATAATGGGTGCTATTTTCTTTGTAGGGTGAAGGTGGGGCAATTTAATTTAAGATGGGGTGGTTTGGGGGCTTTTAATTAAATGTGAATATGAATTATTTAATGGCAGTGACGGTTGCGGGAAATAGGTATATTTATTATACGTATTATACATAAATGCGATTTATTGCAGGGGCTGTCTGGGGGGAGGGAAATAGGTTTATTAAATGGGAATACTATAACTTTAATGTTGGGGCTGGAGGAAGGCCTAAGTATTAATTGTTGGTCCTATTGATTTAATGCCAGGGCTGGTTGGAATCTTCTAAATGTACCCATTATTTTTTCCAAATAGGGCCCTCAACATTCCAAGATCCAGACAAGCAGCAACTAAAGAAACCAGCAGCTGCAGGTGGTAAAAGTGACAACAACAGGTAGGACAGTCTGTCAAAAATTCTGAGTCTAGTGCAGGCTTGGCTAACCTGTGGCACTCCAGGTGTTGTGAAACTACAAGTCTCAGCACACCCTTCCAGCAATAAGCTGCTATATATTGGCAAAGCATGCTGGGGCTTGTAGTTTCACAACACCTGGAGTGCCACAGGTTAGCCAAGCCTGGTCTAGTGGGACAATCCCGATTTATGGTGACTGTTCTGTCCAATCTAAGGGGCAGGTCAGACTGTGTACTCTTTATACACACACTGCATTCTTTATATACTACACTATGGTGCTAGCTGTCCTTCGTGGGCTGACCACTCCCCCTCTAGCGTCTAGTCTCGCCTCTATGATGACTGGCCACACCCCCTCTGGTGGGCCCCTAGCATTGCAGTTCCCCGGTGGGCCCTTCATGCCCCAGTCCGACACTGCTTACAGCTCTCCCAGAGGGCTCGCTTAGGTTGTCTGCATAAGAAAAATCATTGCTTCCACAAACTAAAATACTGTAGATTAAAACAATCATCAAAACACCACATTAAAATGGGTATTGACACCACACATTAAAACTAGCAATGATATCACACATTAAAAATACCATTGATAATGTACACTAAAACTAGCAATGATACCGCACGCTAAAACTAGCAATGATACCGCACTTTAAAAAGAAAATTTATGATGCACATTAAAACTAGCAGTTATACCGCAAATTAAAATACCATTGATAATGCATCACTGGGCATGGCCAGGCCACCCTCCTACAGACAAAAAAACTGCATTGTTGTGTACACCATTGAACGGTCACCAAAAATTGGGATTGTCCCACTAGAATCACAACATTTCACAGACTTTGCTGCTCTCTCCTGCCTGTTCTTCTCACTTTCACCACCTGTGCTGCAGGTTTCTTTAGTTGCGGCTTGTCTGGATCCTGGAATGTTAGGGGCCCTATTTGGAGAAAAAAAATGGGTACATTTAGAAAATTACAGCCACCCCCGGCGTTAAATCAGTACCACCCATTATTAATAATTAGGCCTTCCTCCAGCCCCAGGATTAAAATAATGGTATTCCCATTTAATAAATAAACCTATTACCCTCCCTACAAACAGCCCCAGCAATAAATTAATAGTATTTACATTTCAGAAATATACCTATTTCCCGCAACCGTCACTCCCATTAAATAATTCATAGGCACATTTAATAAAGGGACCTCATTCTCCCCAAACCACACCATCTTAAATTAATTGTCCCCACTATTGTGTCTCTCCCCCCCTTTTTCCTCATGCTGTGTCTCTCACCCTTTTTTCTTATACTGTGCCTTTCTTCCCCCTTTTTTCTCATGCTGTGCCTCTCCCCCTTTTTCCTTACTGTGCCTCTCTTCGCCCCCTTTTTCCCCCATAGTGTGCCTCTCTTCTCCCCCTTTTTCCCCCATAGTGTGCCTCTCCTCTCCCCCTTTTTCCTCCATACTGTGCCTTTCTTCTCCCCCTTTTTCCTCCATACAGTGCCTATTCTCCCCCTTTTTCCTCCATACTGTCCCTCTCTTCTTTCCTTTTACCTCCATACTGTGCCTCTCTTCTTTCCTATTTCCTCCATACTGTGCCTCTCTTCTTTCCTATTTCCTCCATACTGTGCCTCTCTTCTTTCCTTTTACCTCCATACTGTGCCTCTCTTCTTTCCTATTTCCTCCATACTGTGCCTCTCTTCTTTCCTTTTACCTCCATACTGTGCCTCTCTTCTTTCCTTTTACCTCCATACTGTGCCTCTCTTCTTTCCTATTTCCTCCATACTGTGCCTCTCTTCTTTCCTTTTACCTCCATACTGTGCCTCTCTTCTTTCCTTTTACCTCCATACTGTGCCTCTCTTCTTTCCTTTTACCTCCATACTGTGCCTCTCTTCTTTCATTTTACCTCCATACTGTGCCTCTTACTTACCTTTCTGTTAGCTTCTTTCTTCTCCTCTCTTCTGTCTTCTTTTTTCTTTCCTGGTCCTCTCCGCGTTGCTCCTTTACTGAATGACAGGCGTGACTTGATGACATCACGCCTGTCATTCAGTATCAACAGTGCAGAGAGGAGGGAGGAGGAGGGACGCCAGCGCCGCGGTGAGGTGAGTAGTGTATCTTTTTTTTTTTTTTTACTACCCGGCTCCCCCCACCAACGAAGGGAGCCCCGAACCCCCCCCCTTCCTCCGCCGCCGCTGCTAAAAAGAAAAGTGTAAAAAAAAATAAAAAATCAGTAGAAGTTATGCGCATGGCGGCGGGGGGCCCTCGGAGAGAGGGGGCCCTGTGCCCCCCCCCCCTTAATCCGGCTATGGTGCACTCTGTGGGAATCTCATTTAATGTCAGTGGTCGAAAGACACAGCTACTTTGCCTTCAAATATCAGAGTAATGAGGGCAGTGATCTACACCTGTGTACAGAAGTGGACCATTATGCCACAATTTTCTCTGACAACGAGTTTTGACTTGCATAAACCGTCAAGGAGGCACAAAGTGCCAGGCTATAAGGAGAGAAGTTCAGCCTTTGCTATCAAGGGCAGAGAACAACTTGGAGAAGTTGTCAGCAGTATACTTAGCTGAGATAAGCAACATTGGGGCAGATTTCCTCAGTCGCCATAAATTGCATCCAGGTAAGTAACCGTTGAACAATCAGGTGATCACAGAAAGGTGGGGATTCTGTCAAGGTAAAAGTTTATTTGCCAAGTACACAGACAATAAGGCAGGGTGGTGGATCCCCTCTAAGCAGTGTGTCAGTTCAGATTGGGATATGTATTTCCCCCCATTACCCATGATTCCTCAGTTCCTGAAAAATATTAAATGGGATAAAGTAAAGCTGATCACAATTAGAAGTGTGGTTTAGACATGTATTACACTTAGCAGAGTAGCAACCATGGAACCTCCCATTACAACCAGACCTCCTTCATCAGGGTCAAATATATCATCCAAACCCAGAAATCTTGAGACTGATGGCCTGGCTATTGAACTGAGACTTCATAAAGCAAAATTGATTTCCACTGTACTAAAAGCTAGTCTACATCCAAAGCACATTTATGAAGTCTAAGAAACTTGTACAAAGTGGTGCACCCTAAGTTTAGTCTGGATTTTCTTCAAGATCAACCTGACAAGCTGTTAGTATGCTTAAAATACTTTTTGTGCTTGGAACATTACTTTGTAATAGTTGGCTATGAATGAATATGTAGTAAGATTAATACAAGCAGTGAGGATGATCTTCCACCCATGTACTGCCAACCTTTGTCACCTTGGAAAATCTGATATTAAAAGTCCGAGGACCACTTTTTCTTTTTACACTATTAAGATGTTTCTTTTCATCTCAAAGTGCTGTTTAAGAGTCTTGCTTAAATTTAAAACATTTTGTGCACATTTTCCGTTTTACGGTCATATGAGCTTTATCTAATTCACACTCCACTAGCCTCACTTTCAAGGATTCAATTAAAGATATTCTTTCTTTTAACATCAGAGTTTGATCGGCACTACTCCCCATGTGATCTATATTCCTCTGATGTTCCTTTATGCATTCTCTTACTATTTTAATTTTTTGCTAAACAACTAAAGGTTTTTGGTCCTCTCTCTGCTACCCTCAGAATACTTTTTTCTACTCTCCTTTTACTGCAGTCTCTTTCAAACCTTAATATTCTTCAAGACTCTTAGCCACAAATGCTAGTTGTATGCCTGTCCCCTAACAAGTATGTCTCTTTTTCTTTTTTGTTTTTCAGAATGCTCTGTTTAATAGCCTTAATTTTATACTCTCTTTCTTCCAGACACTCTTTTAAGTTCTGTTTTTCAATCTCTCTGTCTTGTCCATATGACATTTTTATGGAAGATAGTTCATTTTCTTTTCATTAGTTTCTTCCTGCACTTTGTCTTTTGATCATACAGCACATTTCTTTCCTGACCATTTGCTTTTGCTCCAAATATCACAACATTCTATCAAACAGAACTTATTCCAACTATCATCAAACTCTCTCAAAGTGACATAGTCCAACCAAGGCAGACACAGTCCTACATTTTTTTTGCAATAACTAATATTCTTTATAGGCTTATTTCACTTTGTTCTTTCAATGTCATTCTTTGAAACCTCATTCTTCAACTTAGCACACTGTACAGGATTATACTCCATAGCATTGAGATGATCCACAAACTTTATATTACTCTCATGCAACAATTTTGCTTTATTTCAACCCTGCAGACTCCAGACCTAGTTTTGTATCTCTCTACATTGAGAATGTGTGCAATTTCAGCTTTTTTGCAATCTCTGTTTCTTGCTCATGTTTTATCTTGACTAAAAACAATATGCACGGGTAACTTTTATCTTAGACAGTAGTTAAATTTAACCAGCAGGAGTGATACTACAATAACTAGCATATGTCACAGTAACCTCTATTAGCAGCAATTACTTTACTCTTTGCAAATTTAACATTCCTTTGAACAGGTTTCTCCACAATACTGAACTCATGAGTATCTAGATTTACAGACACCAGGCACTTGGGATTTCAGCAAACAAAATAAATCTCATTTGGGTTTTTCTCTTCACCTTTTCTGTTTAACTGTACCTGAACATTTTAAATCACTTGTGCATCACAGCATTAGCGTTGCCCAGTTCACAAAATGTTTTTTTTAATAAAACAGCTTTTAACTACAACTGAACATTTTACATATACACTATATGCAGCGCCGGTGCTAGGGTCCTTGGCGCCCTAGGCACACTGTGAAAATCGGGGCCCCCCCTCCCGCCCCCTTTAAGAATTGGCGCCCCCCCCCTTTAAAAATCGGCGCCCTCCGCCGTGGGTACCCTGTTAAAGTTGGCGCTTCCCTCCCCTCCCCACGTCTTTCTTTATCTTACCTGCATTAAGCCCCTCCTCTCTGCTCTGTCTCCTCCCCTCCACTCACAGACACTGTGGGGCCGCGATGATGATGTCACGCCTGACAATCAGTGAGCGGAGGGGAGGAGACAGAGCAGAGAGGAGCAGCTTAATGCAGGTAAGATTCATAGCCCCTTTCCCCCTCCCCTCCCCGTGGATTTCTCCTCCGTGGCGCTCGCAGTGCATGTCGGGCGTGACGTCATCACGCCCGCCCGACATCCATTGCGGAGCGCGACGGAGGAGGAGACCATGGAGGGAGCCGGATCGCCAGCTGACCGCAAGGTAAGTATTGTCTTCTTTTTTTTTCAGTTTTTTTTTTTTGCTGCCTCTGACGGGTCCCCCTGGGCTGCAGGGCCCATATATATATAATCATTTTTATTTTTTTTAGTATATATAGGGGCCCCGGGTGCACTGCTGTGCCCGGGAGCCCAAGATGTTCTTAAGAGGGCCCTGTTCGTAACTGTGGCTTACGGTCTCCCATTGTATCTGGCTTCTCCTTCCACTCTGTCATCATCTTATGTGCAATCTCAATTCATTGTAACAGGAAGCAGATATTAAGATTGTTGTCACAGGCATTAGTGACTACTTTCAGTGTCCAGTTGCATAACACTGCTTATGTGATCAGAAATACTTTCTAGAAAAAAACTAAAAGGTTTAACTCACATACATATGCTCTGCTAGCATCCATACCGGGACTGGGAATGAACAGGTGAGATAGGGATAGTGATTTGCATGGTCTGCATTGATCAGAGGTTGGTAACGGAATGCAGAGGTAGTTTCTTGAATGGGCGGTGATGTCATTACAGATGCCAGGCACATAACTGGAAATCTAAAGATCTGCAAATGCAAACATGCAGTTGCCAGATTATTGACTCATCTGACCAGCATCCAGCATGCCTGATTGTGTGATTCCTGTGTACCTGACCTTGGTGGTACCTCTGGCCACCATTTGTCCACTGCCTTTATTTCAGACCTTGGCTATACCTCAGACCATCATTTTCCCATCACCTGCATATCAGACCTTGGCTATAACAGACCATAGTTTGTATGCTGACCATTATTTGTTCTCTGCTTGTGTGACAGACCTTAGCTATATCTCAGACCACCATTAAATGCTCCTGTGAGAAAAGATTCCAGCTTGCAACTTTCACCATTGTGTATCCGCTACCAATAAACAAGAGAATAGTTTGTGATTTTAACTATTGCTTATCTGTTGTCTGTATACCAGGCCTTAGGTTTGAACTTTCACAACTGCTCATCTATTACAGTACATCAGTACATCTCTTAGGCTTGCATACCAACTTGTGCATGATTTATATGGGAACTTCTTTACAGCAACTAACTATTTACCAGCCAGCCCCTCAGCATGATCAGGTTCTCTCCTGAAGTTGCTGGCAAACAACCTGGCTGTAGAGCTGATCACAGTTTCAGACCAACTCTATTCCCTTGACCAGAAATGCCTTTTGTATTTTGCATTCATTGCATAATATACATTACTATCAAGTTCTATGCAGATACTTTACATTAGGTATCAGTGGCCTCCAGCCTTCAGTGTTGATTTATCTTACAAGACAGTAGATTGTGAAAATTTTACTGGCAAGACACAACCACAGAATGCCAGTGCAGCAAGAGTATCTGAGCTCAAATAAGATAGCTGACACTCACTCTACTGGAAGTCATCCTCTTCCTGTGTGGGTGTTAAATTGTTAATGTAGACTACTGACTGTAAAATGTCATGGTTCATAGGTGCAATTTTCTACATTGTTTAACTACAGTTAACAACCTGCCATTCATTACCAACTAATTGGAGCAATCTCACTATTTGATTTGGCCATGATGATGTTTAGTACATCTTTTCTGATCGGTCTGTAATACAGACCTCCAGAAACCCAAAACTATTTACCAGCCAGCCCCTCAGCATGATCAGGTTCTCTCCTGAAGTTGCTGGTTCACAACAAGTATATCTGGTTTTCAACTTTTTTACATGCAAATATGTATTCAATCTCTATAATTTAGCAATAAGAATACACCTTGATTGTTTATTCTCAAGGGCAGGGAAGGGCTGGCAAATTTTAGTCCGGGGAACAAGATTCAACTCAGCAGCCTATTAGCAGCCACATTTTAAAAGAAAAAAAATACAGGTGGCCCACTGACCTAGTCCAAGGTAGCCCACAATAGGACCAGCCTGGGAGGCAGATGCCACCTTGCCCCTCAGCCTAGCCTACCCCTGGTCAAGGAGAACTCTTTAGATCCTCATGTTGAGCATGTGAGTTTCCCCAACTATGAACCTTGAGTACAGTTTATGGATAGCTCATAAATTTGGGCCTTGAATTGGAGGGCAGAATGTTGTTATCCTTTACTCCCTTACCCCAAATATTATTCTCTTCCTTCACTGAGTAGCCGGCCCTCCTTAATGGTCAAGTATTGATTGTAATTCACTTAAGCATAAAGCCCAAGAACTTCTCTATCAATAATTGCTTTCAAATAGAAACACATAATGTATCTATGTTTGTATAATGCATCTTCATTTAATTTTAAGTTTCACAAAGTCCATCACTGAAGCACTGGGTCTTAGTTTGCAGTGAAGAGCATTGCCATTAATCTGACCTTTGGCACTTATATAGCATCTAGTTATCGCTTACTCAGGTATGTTTGTCTATGACATGCAGAAGAGTGCGGGCAACCTACCTGAATAAGCTTCTATTCAATTTAGGTGAGACTTCTTATACAAGTCAAACAAATGATATTCCAGTTTTGTAGTGAATGCTGTAAATCTCTAATCTGTATATAAGTTCTTTGTATTTATATGCTCTATATGCAATTGTTCATTGGATTCGGTTTCACAAGAGAGGTGGAATTTAATGCATGTCATATTTTGAACAGATATGAGTGACCAATGTTACTTATGATAATATAATTGACCATTTCTGTGAGCCTAGTGAAAATGCCCTCTCTGCAGTACTAATATATGAACCATTCCGCACAATGGGACATGGTTTGCTAAGACTTTTGGTTAGATTGAAATTGAAAATCATATGATCACTTGCTATATTATTGAACAGCAAAAAATACATTTGAAGAGAAGTTTATGTCAGTAGGTTAGAATATTTGGTACGCTATAATGAAGTTTGCTGAGGTTGCAGAGATTTGCACATTTTTTGGCATGTTGTTTTATGACTGCATATTATGAAAAGAAGCAAATTGTACATGGATAAATTTATAGATATATGTGAAACAATCTTGTGTTAGAGATACACTGTTGTCAGACAATAATTAATATCTGTTTTAGAACAGTTTAATCATTTTCTATCAATTGGAAAACAGGATGAAGTTGCCCGTCTGTTAGCTCTGAAGCCTGACATTGGATCCTTGCAAGTTCAGGGACAACAACTGAAGGAAAAGGAACAGAGGCCAATGTTTCTGGATGCAGATGTAGCAGCTTTTCTCAACCACTATAATCAAGTTCTTTCCAACTTGCAATCTAGAGAAAAACAGCTTCAGAACAGTAAGTGATAGCAGCAAACATATGCCATACACCATAATTATTAAAAAATGTTGTACTTGTTAAGAAATAATAAAAAAAATAAGTTGTGCTAGAAGATTCTTAATAACACATTTAATCGAATGACCTACATAGTGGTTTGTGGCTTACCAAACCAACAATGTAAATGTAAAGTTATGTTTATTTGTATACATACATTTAATAATCCCTAAAGTTTTATTGAGCACAGCAAAATTAGCTATACAAATGTAATTTAAATATTTGAAAATTACCTCTGACCTATGCACTTGTCAGGTCCAATGTCACCTGGGGCGTGGTGTTATGTCATGCGGGGTAATGTATTTGGTGGCCTGAAAATATATCCAGATATAGATATATGTCTAGCACACACGGTCCCCTCTATTAGACATTTTTTGTTAGGTTAAAATGCCATTAATATTTCCTTCCTTTTATAATTCCGAGTTTGTGGTCCTGGCTCAATTTCGTGAATGATGCTAGTCATTTAGGATCCATTCTTTAATATTCCGGTGGGCAGAAGTCAGGGATTACTTATACTAAAAAGACAAGGCAGACCCTTTAGCATAACACTATTTAATATTTATTGGAAATAAAAAGGTATTATAATAAAGTTATTTAAGCTAAGCACAGCCAAGCCAGAAAGTTCCCCAATGTTTTGACAATCCAAAGTCTCTCCTGTTATAATGTCTGTCTGATCACTTTATCTTTTAGCTCCAACTGTATATTTAAGCAATATATGTGATTGATAAAACCACATTGGCATTTATTTTGGTACTATTGCTTGCTTCATGTCAATCTAACAGATAATGCATACATTTCTGGTTTTTTAATCAGATAAATACAGAAACTCTTCGGGTCATATTTTGCATACAAACAAAATCCCTTGATCTGCTCTATCAGGTCTTCTATCAAACTAATGGACCTTCCCTCCATTACCAATTTTGGGAAAATCCTTTAAAATCATTTATACAAAAAAAATTCTTATTAAATCCCAGGGTCCATCCTTTCTATTCAACTAATTTTATGTCCACGACTAGCTGCATTTATTATGTGGCCTAGGTGCTTTGCGGCATAACATTCATTCTAAATACATTACCAGTGCCGTAACTAGACATTTTAGTGCCCTGGGCGAGACAGGGCACCGGTGCCCCCCATCTAAGTGGGAGTGACATTTGCCAAGTGGGTGTGGCCAACCTAATGTGGGGGTGTGGCTAGCACTTTACTGAATGAATTATTTTCTATTGCTGTGTAGTTGGTAGCCTCAAAAATACAGGTGTAACCTATACAAATTTCTCTCACTATAGGGAAGAAATATAAGAGCCCTTGGCTACACCTGTATTTTTTGCAATAGACACTATGTGGAGGAAAATAGAAATCATAGATTATGAATATGAAAATGACAAATTTTCTATTTCCTGTACTTTACACGACATACACTATATAAATTTGGATTTTTAAATACATATAAACCCAGTGCTGGAAGTGGGCTGCAGGATGACACGTAAGAGGAATAGGGGAGAAGATGGTGCAAGGGGGTAGATGAGAGGAACAGGGGAGAAGGTGGGCCTGGGGACAAGGTGGCACAGAGGGGGTTGTAGATGAGAGGGCCTGGGGACAAGGTGGCACAGAGGGGGTAGTAGATGAGAGGGCCTGGGGACAAGGTGGCACAGAGGGGGTAGTAGATGAGAGGGCCTGGGGACAAGGTGGCACATGGGGAGGAGTAGATGAGAGGAACTGGGGAGAAGGTGGGACAGGGGGGTAGATGAGAGGGACTGTGGAGAAGGTGGCACAGGGGGGTAGATGAGAGGAACTGAGAAGGTGGGACAGGGGGGTAGATGAGAAGGACTGGGGAGAAGGTGGCACATGGGGAGGAGTAGATGAGAGGAACTGGGGAGAAGGTGGGACAGGGGGGTAGATGAGAGGGACTGGGGAGAAGGTGGCACAAGGGGGTAGATGAGAGGGACTGGGGAGAAGGTGGCACAGGTGGGGTAGATGAGAGGCACAGGGGAGAATACATAAATGCGAAATACAAAAAAATACAATACCAAAAAATAATCATTATACATTTTCATGTCCCCTGCCCCCATAGCTTTTGCTTCCCCACTACACTCCCTCAGTTTTTGCTCCTGGATGGAGCACCCTATTTCCTATTTTTTTTTTAAATATATATTTTAATTACAATATAACATTTACTTACCTATTTTTCTTCCCTCCTGGATGGTCAGCATAGCAGTCAGCAGTAGATGCAGGGGACTCACTCTCTCTGCTCAGCAATGGCCACTCCTCACTTTCTTTTCAGAGGGGGGGTGGAGCGGAGCACAGCATCCTGGAAGGGGAGGGGGCGGGTCCTGACAAATAACTTTATACACACTGTCACACTGTCTGACAGACAGTGTGATCATTGTTTAACCAGCCACCACACTAGCCCCTCCCCCGACTCGCGGCAACCGACCCCCCCCCTCCCCGACTCGTGGCACCCCTTCCCCTGCATGAGTCGCGGGCTTGCCGTGAGTCGGGGGAGGGGCCCCAATATTTTTTTATTTTATTTTATTTTTTTACTTTGTGCCACAGAGGGGAAGGTAGCGGGCGGCTGCTGCGCCCCCTCTGGCTTGCGCTCGGGGCGACGGCACCGCCCGCACCACCCTAGTTACGGCTCTGTACATTACTACTGGGTTAGATAGCAAATAAGACTTGCTACATATGCAATACTAATATAGCCCAATACTGCACTGAAATACAGTGAACTGTGCAGTTTTATGTTTTCAAATGTGTTTTAATCAGCTGAAAACACTGTGTTTTAAACCAGTCACTTCTTCCTTCCCTGGTGCTTTTCATCATTCTCTTTTGTGATATAATGACTGCTGGCTTGCTTAGCAGTGGCTACTGTCTCATGACTATGACTGCTGTATATAATCACTGTAATGCACATTATTTACTTACATATATATGTAAATGTCAGAGCTAAATTAGGACCCTATGGGCCCTAGGAAAAATACTGGTTTGGGCCCCATTCATCTCCCCTCTCAAGATAAACCCTAAAAGCAGGCTAGGGTAATCCAGGGCACTCTGTGCCCACTGTGCCCTAAGCGGAAGGCTAGGTTGTCTAATGGATGATCCAGTTATGGCACATATAGACGCTTCATGTCATATCAAAGAAAAGGTTGTTGATGGGGAGGGTTTTAAACAAACACATTTTTCTGCTGAATAAAAACACATTTTAAGAAAATAAAGCTATACACACTTAATTTATACATACATATTTTAATGTCTATTATGATATAATATTTCTGCATACTGATATAGTTTTTTTTAAAATGCCTTCAAATGATCCTAATTACCACTCCCTTCTCTCCTTTACTTTTGTTTTAAATGTACTTTTTTAAAATTTTCCTTACATAGTCTTCTAAAAGTACTGTCATTAGTCATCAATTTTACAGACACTTATTTTTACATTTTTTTATTTAATATTTTTTAATATTTTTTTTTACATTAGATTGACATTTATCTACTAATGATAATAGTTTTCGGGTTTTAGGGGGCATACAAGACCTTTTTTGTTATGATTTATACTCTTTTTGAGGATACCATTAAACCTGCCTTTGTTGCTTTTATTATTTAGCAATACTTTGTTATAGTAGTATATACAGCTAGTATAAACAGACATTGAAAAAAGCTTCTACTTTATTAATGCTATCCTTTGAAGCTAGAAATTAAAAACACATATTTTTTCCAATCCCACTACATACTAATATAATGTAACATGGTAAATCCATAAATATTTAATGTATTGCAAAGAGTAAAGCAAAGCTTTTTAGAGTTTTTGATGTTTAGTGATATATTAAAATTATCTCTAAATTCTGTTGAAACTGCTGTTGGTTGTGCTCACTTTCTGTTCTTAGTTCAAGCGAGATCTTCTGAGCTACTCTGATTACATAGAGGAATATAAATTAAAATTACATCTAATTACTTCTACTTTATGTACAAACGTATTCCTGTTTTATATTTACTTCTTAGGCTTTTTACATTATTGCTTGTAGGTTTTGATTTTAGAAAAAAAATATTTATCTGTGTTTTTGGTCTTTTTAAATAATATTCCGGCAAAGACATGTTTAATGCATTTTATTTCTCAGCTATGAGATAAGTCTTATATAAAGTTAGTGGACATCATGAGCCAAAGAATGAATGATCCTTTACATATAAATGTCCTTGAGCCTAACTTGCATTGCCAGTTTTTAATGAAAGATAATATCATACAAACCTAAATACTTATTTAATTCAATATGAAAGCTTGGTGGATTAATCAAAGGTTTAGTACCCAAATGGCCTGCTCTTTGGCCCCAACACAGGGCACTTCAGTATTATCCCACTATTTAATTGAGTTAAATATTTTTGATTGCCTTTTACGCTTTGTCATAGTAAGCTCTTTATTGATTAGACTGCAACTCTTGTCTAACAACACAAAGTTCTACTATTACATGAAATTTAATATAAAATAGCATGGCTATTATTCTATGAAAATACTTTTTGCAGGATAGTTATTTTTCAATAAGGTCTTTTCACTTTTTTTGCCAGTTTATTCACTTTCTTTAAGCAAAACTGAACTTCAATCTTGTGTATTTTATTCTTGAAGGTTCCATGCAGAAAAAATAATCTTATTAATGTTTCATACATACAAAAAATCATTTTAAAATGCTTTATAGATGAACTAGCTTTCAAATGAGGAAACAGAATTCTCAATGAAAGGCGCTTTTATAGGAAAGGAGGTATTGATATGCAGAAGCTCTGCCAAGTCATCTTTCCACTTTGTAGTCTGCACACAAAAGCCACAATTTAACATTGTTCAAAAGTGTGATGGCTCAATTTAATTAGTTAATGCCACATTTTCATAATTATTTAATTGATAATTATCTTTTTTATTCTGCTGTCTTTTATTTGCACTATGCATTTAAACTTATACATTTATATGTTGACATGTGCTTCTGCAAAGCTGAACTTTTTCCATTAAAATATTCTTTAATCGAGTGCTATTTTAGAATATTTTCAATGAATGTGAATACAGTACGTTTGGTACTATAATGAGTTCATGTTTTTTATGCTTATTGGTGAAAGCAGAAACAGGTGCACACCGTTTCAGGCGTGGTTCCCCCTTTTTAAAGTACTGTGCTTGCATCAGTAAACATGAATCATTAACCAATACCTGTGTGCAGCCTTATGTGAGTGGTACTACAAATAATCAAATTTGTTTGCAAAGAAGGGGGAGAGGACCGCACGATGTAGTCCATACACTTCCTCACAGATGTACGTGTTAATCTAGCTTCGTTAGCATTAAATAAATACCTCAAGGATAGGTGCACCCGATCATTAAATTGCTTTAGAACACCACAAAGTGAAGAAAAAAGAGAATGATCCTATGGGGCACTCAAATGGACAAAATATTGATATTTTGATAATCAAATTCTGTTAAATACTTACAATGCTCCTATCTGATACTGCTATTAGAGACTCATATAAGGCACTAAAGGCGCTGTATCAGCAATAATTTTGACAATAGCCACAGACGGATCTTAGTAATCCTAATAATGCTCGTTAGGGGTTATTTTCTGTATTGGCGAGGAAGGTTTCCCTGTGCTATTTAGAGCTTGATATGTGCATAATTACATTCCAGATTACACTTATTAAGGGGCCATTTATTAATGACCTGCAGCTCTCTCCGATATTTTGAGTCTAATATACTTTCAATTTTGCTATATAAGAAGGGATAAGAGAGGCACATTGTACTGCCTGAGGTGAATAGTAGACCCAGTCAGTATGGTTTATTTAAATATAGTTTGATGATGAAGTCCATCCATTTCATCTATAGGCACGACAATACACAGTGAATTATAGGAGGTTTAGTTCCCCTAAGAGCTGATTCGTCACAATATATTTAATCTTGATATTTATAAAATATAATGGTACTATCTCCTTAATAAGTGTGGAGAGGAGTTCTATTGCATTATTTAATGAATAGAAGTGGTTGATCGGAGATTAATATTAAAAACCAGAGAATAAGGCAACTGAATTAACTACTGCAATTAACTCTATGAAATGTGTTCACAATAAGAATATGTTCAGTAGCTAATTGGAGCAGTGTCACGGCTGGACAATTAACATTGTCTATTTTATCAGTTTTATTTTCCATTTCATCTTTGATTCACTATTCATCTTTTATATTTTGCTAATAGTATGTTTTAACAATTGAAACAATAAAGATGTATTTAACAGAATTCGATTATCAGAATATCAATATTTTGTCCATTTGAGTGCCCCATAGGATCATTCTCTTTTGTCTTCTCTTTGTGGTGTTCTAAATAATCAAATTTACCTATTAAATTATAAAAATGAGTTAATTAATTTCCCCATAAGAAGACTTGGAAGTCATTGTGGTTATTAAGCTTCTTACACCCTTAAATCCTTAAAGTATAAATAAAATAGTATAAATAAAATATTAATAAAATAAAATAAAACATCTATTGGTGTGAAATAGGACTTATTATTGAAAAATGGTTGTAGATGCAATACTTTGTTATCTAATATATATAAGCCTAGCGGCGTGTGTTAGTGTGTGTGTGTGTGTGGAAAAAACTATTTTCTCAGAAAGGGCTCATCCAATTGACCTGAAATTTGGTATACTGACATTATTTGACAAAAAAATTATACTAGTGAAGTCAGTTAACTTTCATCATCCCCCCTTCCCCCCGTGGGAGGGGTAGTAAAGGCTAAATTTACGAGTTGAGGGCTCAAACTCTTGACCGTGTGGGTATTTATTTACCAGAGCCTGTGTTTGGTCATGGACAATTGTATGTCGCATTTTCACGAGTACGGAGAAGCAGTGATGTGAAAGTGCAGGTTATGAATACTGCCCTTCAAGGAAGACTGATTGAGCACAGCGATAAGGTGTTTAGCAGAAACGTTGTGTATTGAGAGGTTTTAGAACAGTAAAACGATGGAGATTAAGGATGTGGCGATGAAGATGAAGGATGAGGTGATGGAGAAGAATGATGAGGTGGTGACATGTGGACAAAACCACGTTAAAAAAGGGCGCTTACGTCGGGAAGTAACGCTCTTCCCCTGAGGAGGCCTGGCCTAGCCCCAAATGCATGACAAGAACCTTTTTAACACCTTAAGTAGCTTGATTTGACTAGAATGCATGAGTATCATGCACGGGTTAACTTGTAGTAGTATATACAGCTAGTATATACAAACATTGAAAAAAACTTTTACTTTGTTCTTTTTTTAATAACAAGTTTGAAGCATGTTTTCAATGTTTCCCTGCAGCGTAGTGTATTATGTACTTAATGAGTGCTCCTATAGACCTCTATTATGCAGTACCAGTATTAACACTTGTGAACCTTGTAGACAACATTGATATTGACGAAAAGCGTGACTTTGTTATCTGTATGTTTCTTGTTACAGCTTCATTTGCTAGCTTTAATTTTTTTTACTATTAGTATTAAAGCATATTCACTACACTTTTAGAATTTTGCTGAACGCATTTTGTTAACATCCATGTGTACAAACCCTAATACCGAAATTTAAGTTGGAGTAAAACAAGCTTTGCTTACGAGATGATCCGCCGATCTAGGTGTGTTTTTCCCTTCACTGAAATTTGTTTTCCATCATTAAGCACTTTGAAGATTGCTATGTGACACATATTACATCACTAAATGCAAAATCTAAAGACATATATCATTCACTGGTGTTTCCACATATGTTAATGTCACTTGTGTATTCTTTACTAATGAGTAACCAGCATTATAACTTTTTTTTTATGTTTTCTGTTCCCAAATCTGTGATCTAACTATTTGTGTTATGTAAAAGTCACATGTGTAAATTTTATCTGAAACAAAAAACATGTACATAAATATTTAGTAATGAAATAACACCAATTTACAGTACCTATTTTTTTCATACTCTTATTTTTGTAATAGAAAACAGTTGTTATATGAGATGGGTTGATGTCAGATGCAAATATATATTATGTAATAATAAGAAAACAAAACAACATTCATTGTTTTCATCAGTTTTAGACAGTTTACCTCCAACACAGTACAAGGAGAAAATGAGCACTATCCTTCTGTGGATCCAGCAGTCTGAAACCAAACTTGCTATACCTCAGGTCACTGTTACTGAATGTGAAATCATGGAACACAGACTCAGGGAGCTAAAGGTATGTATAGTATGATAATATGGCCACATAAGTGTTATGATTCTCTATATAGTATTTATATATATCTATATACATATATACATAGATATATATATATATATATATATATATATATATATATATATATATCTATATGTATGTATATATGAATTAGAGAGAGATATATATATATATATATATATATATAAAGAGAAAGAGAGAGAGAGAGAGAGGGACATGAAAATTAAAAAATATATATTCCAAGTATTAAGCTAGGTGCTGATCGGATAATTAGGACCTAGCTGCTTAAATTTAACTTTGAAACTAAAAGGTGCTTAGTTGTCAGTCTGGTTATAGGTGTGACCTCCTGATCCCCTGGCACTTCTGTTTACTGATATTCTTTCAATATATGTATAGGATTATCAATATGTTGAGAATTGCCTTCTGGGTATTTACATCCGTTCTTGCCTGTTTCATGCTCTGAATACCCAATGGGTAAAGCATGGAGTCAAAAGGCCACCATATAAATAGCATACCCAGAAGAAGTCAATGCTCCCAATGTCTTATTGACCACTTGCTCACAGAGACTTGTATAAATTTCTTCCTGACACTTGTCATTGTTACATTAAGGTTGTATTTGTCTCACTGTCATGATTATAGCCTAATCAGCGTAAATAGGAAAATAATGTATTAATGTGGTGTGACACCATCAGGGGAATAGGTACTATCTCCTGGGGTAGATGGGGACGAACAGCAGCAGTAAACCACACAAGTCCAGAGGTTTCAGGTTAAAAGCCGCAGCTAATTTATTCACCAGCTTACAAGCACAACAAAAATAAACAAAATCCTAGCCGTCTGGCTACTAGCTAATGCATTTTAGCGACACCCTCTCTCTGGTGTTGGACCTTGTGTCCAAACACACACTCAACATACCATTGCTCACCACAGCAGAGTCTCTCAGGAGGCAACTCACCTCCTCCCCAGGTCTGAGACAATGTTTGCATATTCTAGCTGCCTTTTCTCTTAATCAGTCTGTTTAGAGACTGGTAGGCCAGAAGACCCGGACTGGGCCTTATGTATGGAGCCCATCCTTCTCTTTCTCCATACATAACACCAGGGACCCTTACCATGTTTTGTTACCACATGGAAACACCCTGTAGGAAGCTTTTCCCACACATCTACACATTCTCCCTGGTGTTTTAATGAACACAATGCTGGAAGCCTGGGACAAATACAACTGCCATTTAGCCTCCTTCCAGTGACTCTGTTACAGTGGTCATGCTCTATTCTAAAATCTGAAGTTACTTCATATAACCTTGTTTCCATTAATTATTATATGTGAGAAAACAAAGGGATGATGTATATTGGGCCTAAGGACCATATTTGGGTGACTCCATTTTTATTGTATAGTTCATATGACAATATTAATGGATCAAATAAATACTTTCCATACTCAATTTCTGAGAATTCCTCCGTATAAATTTGTAACCATTCTAGCTATCCAGATAATGTGCTAATTAATATACAGACCCCATAAGGAACCTATAGGGATAATTTAGCACCCCAATGAATCAATGCAACATAATCATGTTTCATATGTATATGAGCAAAAAAATAGTTTTGTTTTGTAGGATTAATACTATATATCTGTTATGTTCAGAAGAGCATTATAATATATTTGTTGAACCCATTACTAAATCTATATTTGGACAAAATTTGTTGTAAAAACCGATTAGCATACCAGCATATCGCTTTCAGTGGTGATGTCATTGATGTGGAGGATTGTGGCAAGGAAGAAAGTTAAAAATGAAGTAAATGATTTTAGAAATTTATGGGGATCGGTCTTCTAATGAGGAACTGAACATACTTTCTAGCTCTTCCCAGGTGACAGATTATGCAGTAGAGTATGTCAGTTTTCTGCTACCGTTTCTGCTGGGGTTTTTTTTTCATTTCTATTTTAAAGAAATTGTTATGCATTTATATTTCTGATGTCAATTTATAATTGCTGTTTTTATTTAATAAACAGTGTGTAGTAATAAATCACTTTAAATAACATTCTGTATTTATGTCCCTGCAAATATATTTGTCAGCTAAGCTTGGCTTTCATAGCATTACATTCATGCAGATATATGTTTTACTTACAGTACCTCAGATTAAATTAGGTTGTGATTCTATTTTGGGATCAGTCAGGGAATAAATGAAGACTTTTAATAGTGCCAGCTCTTGAACTAAATCTTAAAAGTGGCAGGACTTGATTTTTAATTTTTGTTTTTTTCGTCATTTATAAACCGACCAAGTAGGTTTGTTTTGATTAACCCTTCACACCCACATGTCAAACATGCTCGGATGGGTATTGTTGTGAAAGCAACACATGAACGTCATCAATATGTAATGTTAGGATTCAATGTTTGTTTCAGTATTGTTATTATTTATTGACATCTCAGCATGATCAGATAAGTAATATATGTTGCATTTGTTGCTGGGCAAAATACATTGTGCAACACTGCAATTTCACTTTCATTGATATCATATATTTTTGACCAGGCCTTACAAAGTTCCCTGCAGGAGCATCAGCCTGATATGAATTATCTCAGCAAAACTGCAGAGGAGTTATCTAGCAAAGCACCTGCTGATGTCAAACAAAAATACTCGACAGAAATTGGTCAAGCCCAAAGCCGTTGGAAGACATTATCAAATCAGATTGCAGGACAATGCCAAAAATCAGAGGAGCTACTTAATAAACATAAACAGTTCCAGGTATGCTTGTGTTTTTATGTCCTTATTTGCATTTTTATGCCAAAGTACAGCACATATAATACTTGCACTATACTGACATTGACATGTACCAAGAACAGTTAATGTTATATAAATAGTACTTCATTAGCTCAATATCACTGAAAGGCAATGTTTCAGGAGTTTACACTTTGTGAGGTCACAACAAAACTTAAAAAGATGAGGCTAAAAGTTCAGTCGGTGTGGAGTCTATCACATTATGATTTAACATTTCTCAATATTCTTTAACACGTGCCAACATATTCTGCAGAGAGGCATATCATTAGTCAATTCATATTTTTAAAGAGAGGATTAAAGACCAATTAAACCCATGTAACCTTCTCCTTACTGGCCTCCCCCTCTCCCACCTCGCCCCCCTTCCTTCTGCTCTCAATGCGGCTGACCGACTCATCTTTCTCTCACGCCGCTCCTCCTCTGCCTCCCCTCTCTGCCTTGCCTTACACTGGCTCCCCTTCCCCTACAGGATCCTTTTCAAACTCCTCACCACCACTTACAAAGCTCTCTCCCAGTCTACTGCCCCCTATATCTCTAACATCCTTACCATTCACACCACTGCCCGCTCCCTGCGCTCGGTCAATGACCGTCGCCTCTCCTCCACTCTGATCACCTCTTCCCACTCCAGAAACCAAGACTTCTCCCGTGCTGCTCCCCTCCACTGGAACGACCTCCCCCACTCCATCCGTCTCTCACCCAGTCTGTGCTCCTTCAAACGGGCACTTAAAACTCACCTGTTCCTCAAAGTCTACCAACCATCCACTTAACCCTTACCTTGTTGCTCCTTCGCTAACCTCCTTCTCTCGATCTCCCCTCTCTCCACCAGCCCTGCCTTTCTCTCCCTTACTTTAATAGCTCCCTCTTGTGCCTGTTTGTCCACCCTCCCTTAGGATGTGAGCTCGTACGAGCAGGGCCCCTCTCCCCTCCTGTCTCCATACCTGTTCTTCTGCTCCATCTTTGCTCATATGTCTGCCCGGAGTTCTGAAGT
Organism: Mixophyes fleayi; assembly: GCF_038048845.1. NCBI lineage: Eukaryota > Metazoa > Chordata > Amphibia > Anura > Limnodynastidae > Mixophyes > Mixophyes fleayi. The sequence goes on along the minus strand of NC_134403.1, from coordinate 155,459,312 downwards.
ATTGGTACTTTGTGTTTTTGGCTCTGTACTATGTCACCCTGTATGGTCTCCTGTTTGTATTATGTACGGCGCTGCGGAAACCTTGTGGCACCTAACAAATAAATGATAATAATAATAATAATAATAATAATAATAATAATGCTATGGTAGTGCCAGACTGGCACTTTCTGTGCCCAGCATATAAGTGTTCGAAGACCCCAGCGATTATCCCCTCTTCATGCCTGCATGTTGTAGGCAGTGTAAATGCCAGGCTCCTGTAACACCTTCGTAGAGCTTTTTCTTAGAAGTGTTATTTTATTTATGAAGGCGAAACTTCTGTAAATGTTAATTTACATGTGGGGATTACGGGCCTGATTCATTAAGGATCTTAACTTAAGAAACTTCTTATTTAAGTCTCCTGGACAAAACCATGTTACAATGCAAGGGGTGCAAATTAGTTTTGCACATAAGTTAAATACTGACTGTTTTTTCATGTAGCACACAAATATCAACTTTAAATTTCAGTGTACAAATAAGCTATCAAGTATTTGTGTGCTACATGAAAAAACAGTCAGTATTTAACTTGTGTGCAAAACAGAATACTTTTTTGCACCCCTTGCATTGTAACATGGTTTTGTCCAGGAGACTGAAATAAGAAGTTTCTTAAGTTAAGATCCTTAATGAATCAGGCCCTACATTTCTAATTCAAGGGGTTCTATGCCATTTTAAAGGTTTACTCCTAGGTTGATCTAAGTGGATATTCCTGATAATATCCACAATTGTATTATTTTGATATTGGCTAACTGACCCATGTTTGATTTGTACAAGGTATGTTATATTCTGTATATATAGGTTACTGTACAGGTCCACTTTCATGTTCTAGATCCTCAATGTAGTCCTCAGGATCTGCTCTATAAGTATGGACATTTCTTCTATATTTATTTAATTTTTAGTACTTGACATGATTTAATAACGATTTAAAATGTGGGAAAATGTAATGTAGCAGTTATATTGCTCAGTATGCTGTATACAATTTTATATACAGTTGTAGCAGTATTGCGACAACATTTTTAAATTTTTCCCTTGGCCAATCAGCCCTGGAGCTCACAATTATACGGAATGCTAACCAACAAGAGAGTAGACATTAAAGAGATGTTGGGCATATTATAAACTGTTGAAAATGCAGATTTGTTTTCAGTGGTATTAATATATTTTTATTTTACGAACACTGATTTACCCAGTATAACTAAATAAAAGTGTTATTTAAGTGTAATAATGGCAAGCAACAATATGTGGCATTAACTGTTGCTAATATATCACAATATCTAGATTGTAAGCCGTCAGGGGCAGGACTCTCTCTATGCCACATGTCCGTACCTTCTTTATCTACCTCTTATGTATCTATTATTGTGATTTTTATGATTTCCATTTAATTTGTACTTGTTCAATTTTAATTGCACATCTTTTACTTGTATTTGCACTCCCATTGTTTGCTATGGTGTGTGTTTTTTGTTACATTATGTATTCACTTCCCATGATTTGTTTGCTGACTTTCCAGGGCTGCAGTTAAACGTTAATGATGATGAATATGTATATACGGGCTGATAGTCACACAGATTGTAAACATAGTTGAACAAACGCCATAATTGGAGGATCTTACAGGTCTTCTACCCATGTTTGAAGTCTCGGCTTTTAGTAAAATATGACCTGGTGCCTGTTTTGCAATTTTCTAATTATCAAAATCCAGTACTAGTACATCCATGCAGTAATTTGTGGTCAGTTTGGATTATAATAACCAAATAGGGCCACTGAATCTTTGCAGGTATGGATAGCTTTATACATTTAAAGGAAGATTCCTCCTTTTGGAAAGAGACATTTATAGACTAACCCCCACCCTCTTCGCTACTCCTTACCTTCTAATAATTCTAGAATCTCATCTAAGAACCCGTTTCCTCAAAGCTGTAGGAGTTGCTGTAGAAATATGTCCCCCTAAAGGATGGATAAAAACAGAGCTTTGTGTATGATCTCCTGTCCCCATCATTGCACCAACTCAGTCCATCAATACAATGGTCTTGGCATGATAAGAATTGGCACCAGATCTTTGAACATTGGTGAATGTGATGAAAGGTACAGAAGGCAGGGTCAATAAAGGCTGTTTTGTTGTAGCCCAATCTCTTTAGAGGCTTGAGATCCAAGAGGAGGGTTCCACACAATTAAAGCAAAGGGTAGCAAGGAGGTAGGAGTTAGTTTGTAAATTTTTGACCTTTCAAAAGGTTGAATTTCCTTTACTTCTCCTTCTGTGGCTGATGGAATGTTTATGGCGGGTGTGGGGTAGACTCTAGAAACTTTATGATACATTTTCAAGAACTAAAAAGGAGGATAAAAGACATATAAATGGCCCTTCATTCATATATCAACCCCCCTGGTCCTCACACGGACACACTGCCACCATCTTGGTCCCAGACCTAGTCCTATCGGCTCATCTGTTCTCTGGACCCCCTAATACTTCTGGCCCACCTTTACTCAGGACCCACCTAGTCCTTTTGGCCCACCTCTACTCTGGACCCACCTAGTCCTATTGGCCCACCTGAACTCTGGACTTGCCTTTGTCCCTTTGGCCTACCTGGACTCCACCTAGCCCTTTTGGCCCTGGTCCACTTGAACTCTTGGCTCTCCTGCTCCCTGGACCTTCTTAACCGATCCTGGATCACCTGCACCCTGGACCCACATTCTCACCGGATCTCTCATCTCGTCTGAACTCTGGTCCCTTCCACTCACTGTCGCTGTGGCGATCACTACCCGTGATCTACCTGAAATTGCCTGGTTCCTGAGGTCTCCTTCTTCAATGCATGGTACCTCTACACCTGGTCCCTCACCATATATTTCTCATTTCAACTTACCATTGATTGCCTTAACCCATGTTTTAGTTTAAGCTCATTCGACTGTATTTTATTTCATTGCATTTTATTGTATTTTATTCCAATTTCCCTTTTGCTGCCCTCCCTCTGCGTCTCTCCCTCACCCCTCCCCTGCCTCCTCTGGCCATTCTCTTATTCCTCTCTGTCCCCTGTCTCTCATCATGCCGCCTCGCTCCTTTCCTATACACATCCTCTCCCACAGACCTATCTCTCACGGTCCCATCCCCACCCCCCCCTCGCTCCATCAACCCCGACAATCTCATCCACATCTCCCCTCGTCCCTCCCTCCCTTTTTCGTGTGCCCTCTGGAACTCCAGGTCCGTCCGTAACAAATTGTCCTCCATCCATGACCTCTTCATCTCCAACTCTCTCAATCTCCTCGCCATCACTGAAACCTGGCTCACTTCTTCTGATACTGTCTCTCCTGCCACTCTCTCCTATGGGGGCCTCTCTTTCACCCACTCTACCAGACCAGACGAGCGTCCAGGAGGTGGAGTGGGCCTCCTCCTATCCCCTAACTGCACTTTTCGGGTCATTCCCGCCTTACCTTCCCTCTCCTTCTCCTCCTTTGAAGTCCACTCCATTCGGCTCTTCTCCCCCATCCACCTCTGTGTCTCCGTCATCTATCGTCCCCCTGGCCCTACCTCCCTTTTCCTTGACAACTTTGCCGCCTGGCTCCCCCACTATCTTTCCTCCGACCTGCCTTCCATTATACTTGGCGACTTTAATATCCCTATTGACAACTCTTCTGACCCGCCACCATCAAACTTCTTGCCCTCTCCTCCTCCCTCGGCCTCACTCAGTGGACCTCCTCCCCCACCCACTGTCTTGGTCACTCCTTCGACCTTGTCTTCTCGCACCTCTGCAATCTCTCTGACTTCTCCAACTCTCCCTTCCCTCTCTCTGACCACCATCTCCTCTCCTTCACTCTGTCTTCCTCCCCCGCTCCCTCCTCGCCTAAAGCCACCCTCACCAGGCGCAACCTTGACACCATCGACCCCATCTCCTTCTCCTCCTCTCTAGACACTTTCCTATCACCCCTTCCCTCTCTGGCTTGCCCTGATCAAGCCTCCGCTCTCTACAACCTCTCCCTCACTACTGCCCTGGACACTGTTGCACCGGCCTCTTCTATTCACCGGCGTCGCCTTATTCCCCAACCCTGGCACTCCAAACTTACCCACTCCCTCCAAAAGTGCTCTCGCACAGCAGAACGCCTCGGGAGGTAATCTCGTTCCCTAGCGGACTTCCTTCACTTTAAATTTATCCTCTCCTCTTTCTGCTCTGCCCTGTCCCTTGCTAAACAATCCTTCTTTAAGTCTCTTATCTCTTCTCAGTCCTCCAATCCCTGCCGCCTCTTCGCCACATTCAACTTCCTCCTCTCCCCCCCTCCCACTGTCCCGCCTTCCCTCTCTGCCTCTGACTTCGCTACCTTTTTCTCTTCCAAAATTGAAGCCATTAGACAGAACATATCCTCCTCCTTTCCCTCTCCCACCACCCTCATTGCTTCACCTCCCCCCATTAACCAGCTGTGGTGCTCCTTCACCCCTACATCAGGTGAAGAAGTTCGCTCCCTTATTCTTTCCTCTCCACCCTCTACCTGTCCTCTCGATCCCATCCCCTCTCACCTCCTTCGCTCTCTCTCTCCTACTGCCTGCTCTTACCTCACACATATTCAACCTATCACTCTCCTCTGGCGTAGTCCCATCCTCATTCAAGCATGCTCTTATCTCCCCTATCCTCAAGAAACCCAACCTTGACCCCACCTCTCTTGCGAACTACCGCCCTATCTCTCTTCTCCCCTATGCCTCCAAACTACTTGAGCGGATCGTCTGCAGCCGCCTCACCTGTCACCTCTCTGACAACTCCCTCCTTGACCCACTCCAATCTGGCTACCGCCCCCTCCACTCCACCGAAACTGCCCTGGCTAAAGTCACTAATGACCTCCTTTCAGCCAAATCCAAAGGTCACTTCTCCATACTCATCCTCCTCGACCTCTCTGCGGCCTTTGACACCGTGGACCACCCCCTTCTGCTGCAAACTCTTCTTTCTCTTGGCCTCTCTGGTTCTGTCCATGCCTGGTTCACCTCATACCTGGATAACCGCTCCTTCTCTGTATCCATGTCTGGCTCTTCCTCCACCCCATCCCCTCTCCCTGTAGGAGTCCCCCAGGGGTCTGTTCTCGGCCCTCTACTCTTCTCGCTCTATACTTCCTCCCTTGGTACTCTCATCTCCTCGTTTGGTCTTCAGTATCACCTTTACGCTGATGACATTCAGCTCTACATCTCTTCTCCTGATCTTTCCTCCTCCCTCCTCTCTCGTGTGACTGACTGCCTCTCAGCTATCTCTTCCTGGATGTCCTCATGCTTTCTTAAAATTAACATCTCAAAAACTGAACTTATTGTCTTTCCTCCACCCAGACTCTAATCCCACCACGATCTCTCTATCGTTGTCAATAACTCCACTATCTCCTCTGTCACCCAACTCCGCTGCCTGGGTGTCACTCTTGACTCCTCTCTCTCTTTTGCCCCCCACATTCAATCCCTCGCCAAAGCCTGTCGCTTCCAACTCCGTATAACATTGCCCGCATCCGTCCCTTTCTCTCTCAGGATGCCACCAAAACCATCATCCATGCTCTCATCATCTCCTGCCTCGACTACTGCAACCTTCTCCTTACTGGCCTCCCCCACTCCCACCTTGCCCCCCTCCGCTCTATACTCAATGCGGCTGCAAGACTCATCTTCCTCTCACGCCGCTCCTCCTCCGCCTCTCCACTCTGTCTCGCCTTACACTGGCTCCCCTTCCCCTACAAAATCCTTTTTAAACTCCTTACCACCACTTACAAGGCTCTCTCCCAGTCTACTGCCCCTTATATCTCTAACCTCCTCTCCATTCACACTCCTGCCCGCTCCCTGCGCTCAGCCAATGATCGCCGCCTCTTCTCCACAGTGATCACCTCTTCCCACTCTCGAATCCAAGACTTCTCCCGTGCTGCCCCCTTCACTGGAACGACCTCCCTCGCTCCATCCGTCTCTCTCCCAATCTGCGCTCCTTCAAACGGGCACTTAAAACTCACCTGTTCCTCAAGGCCTACCAACCATCCATTTAACCTCTCATCTCTTCTGCTCATCCTCCCTTGACCCCTCATCTCTCTCCCCTTTGATTCACTGGCTCCCTTTTGTGCCTGACTTTGTTTACCTTCCCTTAGGATGTAAGCTCGAATGAGCAGGGCCCTCTTCCCTCCAGTCTCCATACCTGTTCTTCTGCTCCGTCTCTACTGTACCTGCCCTCCCGGAGTTTCTGAAGTACTGGTACTGTGTGTTTATTGTTCTGTACTGTTCTACCCTGTATAGTCTACTGTATAGTCTACTGTTTGTACTATGTGCGGCGCTACGGAAACCTTGTGGCGCCCTACAAATAAACGATAATAATATTAATAATATATCTATGATATAGATGGAACCAGGTTATAAAAAGTAACTGGAATTTTGAGCACTTGTGTATGTTTGTGATGGGTTTTCAGCCCTGCTTCACCCCTCTGAAATTCAAACTACCTATAAAACCTGACGTTCAATAGCATTGTTATATAGCAATGCTTATTTGTCAACCCTGATAGAACCCATGCCAATGTTTGCTGTGATTAGAAGTATTGGCACTACACATATGCACAATTATTTCACTCTATCTACGAATTACAAAAACAATAGTTCCGTTTTTAAGTTGATCGTCGAGTCATACATGTTCAGTAAACAGGATCGCTGCAAAACAGAATGTATGAATGTAGTTGTTGATAGATTTTGTAATAGTGATTTAAAATGACAAACTATTTTAATTTTGACAAATTACAACATTATAACTACTTTTTCTTTTGGACATGAGTTGGATAAATATTGATAGTCAATGTTCAACTACTAATTATGTAAAACAAAATTGGTTATATATTTCCTTATTTGTTTTACTTTCAGAATGACATCAAAACATTGAACAAATGGATGGCAGAAGTTAATGGTTTTCTCAAAGAAGAATGGCCAGCCCTTGGAGATTCGGAAGCACTTGAAAAACAGCTAGAACAGTGCACTGTAAGTTCACAAACCACCATAGTAACAATAATATATTTTCCTACAGGCACTGAGGCAGGGCATGATTATCCTTTAGGCAGACTAGGCTGCAGCCTAGGGTGCAAGGCTTTTGGGGGGGGGGGTGCAACATTTTGGGGACAATGAGTCATTGAGCCACCCTTGCTCAGGCACATGAGGACAAGTGAGTAGTAGAGACAAGAATGGTGACAGGTACAGGTGCGATAGTTCTAAATTTAATGAAAACATCAGAGAATGCACACAAACCAATTTAGGAAGTAGTGCATTGTGGGCTTGCCCAGAAGTAAACAAGCATATTATACACCAAGTACACAATTTGTCTTCAACTCAACATGAGCCCCTAAGTGTTTCAAACCATATTACATGTAATGAATTCATACAATTTTCTTCATTCAGGTCTTGATGGCGGCCATACTGTCACAGATATATTTTTATAGCATAGAGAAGTGCTTTACCTGTTAGTAGAAAATAATCTATCTCACCATACATAGAATTTTTATTATTTATATTGTAACACGAAATTCTGCAGATAATGTCAAATGCAAGAATTTTACCTATATTTGTAAACATATTTTATTTCTTTCAATAAATAATTAAATTGTGAGCTTATATGCTATACGTTATTGCACTTCTGTTGTGCTTTTGTTTTGTATACAGGCATTGGCAAGTGACATCCAGACGATACAACCCAGTGTAAGCAGTGTGAATGACGTTGGACAGAATCTGATCAGTAAAGCTGAACCAAACTATTTGCCCAAGCTTAAAGGGGATTTACAAAGTCTTAATGAACAATGGGACCACATATGTAAGCAGGTATGCAGTATGCTGTAACCTACATTATTAGTAGATATTCATTAAGAAAATTTGCAAAATACTATTAAGTTATCATCTAAATGAAGCAATTTGAATTATTGTTCATCATAATTAATCAGAAAAAGTATAAAAAAACAAAATTTGATACTTAGTTACAAACACAATTAAACAGTGATTAAATCAATTTGTCTTTATTAATATTTCACTAGGGAAACCCGGTGGTAACTGCATTAAATTAAATTATAATGTCATTACTAATTTTTATTGCTTTTCACTTGCTTTGTTGCAAAATATCACCATGCATACCTCAAACTTGTCTGGACCTAATGTTTGGGCATCTTCATTCTCTTCTTTTTTTACTTTGTGCATCATCATTAGGCTCTGTGCAAGAGGGTTCACTTGATGCAACACAGTGCTAAGATCGTTCATCAATGTTATATTACAGTTTGGATTTCTAGCCATATGGTGCTCACTTGCTTGTTGAGTATCAAGGATATAAAGTTGGGTGTAACTTGGAGTAACTGCAGTATCTGGCTAAAAGCTTCCTATTAAATGATGTACAGCACCATGTATTTTAAAGGCGTATGGTCTATGGCCAGATATTTCAGCAATGTTGGCTTTGAAATGTGTGAAGGCAAATGCAGAATTATGAGGATATTATGGAGATAACGAGTACATAATTTTAGGGTATTTGTCATAAACAGTTCTGCTAAATATGGTGGAACAACCACATCGGGTAACAAAACCTTTCTATTGTGACAGCATTCTGCAAAACGGCCATTAATCTCCTCTACCAAAAAGTGTATGGCACCACAATTTACACATTGCACATCCATGAGACTCAAAAGCATTGTTGAGGTGAATATGTCATGTCCAATGCAAGCGGCATATCAGTTGTTTTTGTTAGACGCTGATTTTGACGATAACGTTCCTGACTGTAAGATCTTTGAACTGCGCGCTCTGGGCGACCTGTAAGGGTAACCCCACGTTGATGTCCTCAACAGCAGCCTCTTGGCATTTTTGTTGTAAAGAAAGCGAGGATAAGTGAATAATGAAATAACATAGCAGTCCATGATTGAGGTCCCCCCGCAATATGCGCTGACATATGTGGCTGCAAATTACTGTCATAGTTTTCAGACCACCCGGCAGGTCATATGTTCCAGATCACCCAGCAGGTGCAGAGGGAGAGTTCACTAACTGTGTATTATTAGTGGTCACATTTTCCAGAGGACAATAGTAATGCATTGTTGTAAGTGGCGGGTAGACGGTTTTCAAAATAACTCTGAAACCTTTCATTTGGTATATGATATGCCCTGCTCAGACAATGGAATCATAGAAATAAGTCACTCAAAAAAAGTTGTACTTATGCTATTACTATATAGATTAACAGTAGATTACTGTTGTATAAAAATAGTTATTAGTGATAGTTTACCTTTACATGATCAATACCAGTGGCAATTCACAGTTTTGCTTGTTTATAGTCTGCTGTTAGAGCAAAACACTTTCTACAATTGTTTAATATTTCTTAATGTTATTATATTATTTCTTGCACAGTATTAATTTCTTTAAGTAATAAAGCTTTCATATTTTCTAAAGCCCTTAACTATGATGACAATCACATACATTGTTGTATCACAATAAAGGACATTTACAGTAATGCAAAATTGCCGAGCTTTTCACTATGCCTAGGTGCACCTAATTGTCCACCTAGCTCAGTGATAGCTAACCTGTGACACTCCAGGTGTTTTAAAACTACAAGTCCCAGCATATCCTTCCAGCAATAAGCTGCTATATATTGGCAAAGCATGCTGGGACTTGTGGTTTCACAACACCTGGAGTGTCACAGGTTAGCCAACACTGACCTAGCTCCTTCATTCTTCTACACCTTCCTCCTGGTGTCCAACTTTCTGATGTCTTACCTCTTGGTGTCCAACCTCCTGTTATCCTACCTCCTGATGTCCAACCTCCTGATGTCCAATTTCCTGGTGTCCTACCTCCTGGTGTCCAACCTCCTGGTGTCCTACCTTCTGAGATTCTACCTCATGGTGTTTAGAATTGTCCAGGAGTATCAATCTGCACTTTTGTGTGATTTCAGATCTGACTAGATATTGACGTGGTAAAACTTTAAGACCACCTCTTTAATTGAATAAAAATGCTGCTTGGTTTAGTCTCATTTATTTCTTAAATGAACCATGATTATGAGGTGCTTAGTGCTGAGTTAAAGGATTCCTATTAAAAGTATAGCATATGATGACACCTGTCAAGATGACACTTGTAAAATTAAGTCATTATGTAGGGAAAAGAATGTTTTACAACTCTCTGCAAAACATGATGACCCCTCATCACCCCCCTACTCCCATATATGACCCTTTTCCACTCCTTGGATGTTACTTAAATAATTTAATCTCACAAAGCAAAATCACTTTTTTGCATGTGTTCAACTAAGTAAGGGAATTCATGTGCCTACTTAAACATTCAGGCTCATTAATGTACACATTTCCACCCATTAAATGATGATAAATACCCCTGCCCTATGTTATGCAAACTTGGCCTGCCTTTCTGCATTTCTTGCCTACTTCTAAAAACTAACTAAAATTTCCCATTCTAAAAAATAAAAAGGCCAGACTCTGAAATTAAGTATGAAGTAAGGGTGGTTGCTGAATATATATCAAGGTATTGGACATCACAAATTTGAAGAAAATTATTATTACATATATGGAATAATTAATCAAGGCACCACTAGAGTTAGTATCCGGGCACTGAATGAAACAAAATGTTGTAATAAATTGTCACCATATTGCAATGATAATTGGTAGTTTCAAGTTGAATTTTGTCATGAATATTTTGCTGCATGTTCGAGAGTGATGTCTAGTTCTCACAACACAAAACTGATATGTCTATACAATATATATGTATATCCCTACCAGCCAGTTCATAAGGTTGGGGTTGCTGAACACATAAATAAATGTATTTTGGAGTGCCACCATAGTCTGGTTTATTAATGATTTAGAGAGCAATAACATGACAGTGAAGGGCAAATGGAACATATTTATAGTTCAAATAACTGTATTATATTAGTTGAGATGTGCTTAGTATATTTTGTACCAAAATGTGCAGCATCAAATTGTTTGATAGTAACAGAGATGCTTTGTTTTATTTCTTTGCATACCTGCATAGCTCTGCACTGTTACGATTCGGCAGACAGGGCATTGCTTCAGTCATTCAGGCTTCAGTGGAGGCAGAGAACATGCTCAAGCGATCGCCAACAGCCATATTTTGCAGAGCAGGGAGAGGGGAATGGGTCTGAGGAATGCTGATCTGAGAAATTCAACCTTTAACATTTCAGTTCCCCAGATTTTTTATTTAAATCTGTGTTTTAATTTTTCAAGTTAAAGCCATCCTGAGATGGCGTTAGTTTTCAAAGGTTGGCGGAGAAAAGCAAAGCTAGAGGTTAGATCGCAGTCCCTAAATAAGTAATTAGGTTTAATCTCTGATTTCTCCTGTGTTAAGCCCTTTATAAATTAAGAGAAGAGCCGCGATAGCCCTTTTTTTTTTGCTTGTCGTAGTTTCATAAATAGACCTCAGTATGAAGCACAGGTTGCTGCATCTTTAAGGATAGATATCATGTTTATAATTTGTTTTAGTAATAATTTTTATTATTTTTGGACAACTCTACTGATATATTGTTTTACACTTATGCTACATCAATGCATTTGCATATTTGAGTATATTGATACTATTGCTTTAAACTGTTTCTCTTATACAAGTTTTTTCTTCTACATTTTTAAATCCACCTTGAGCATCATAAAGATGCACAAGATGGATTTAAAAATGTATTAAGCATACTGTCAACATGAAATAAGCTTACATTAAAAGACAATAACTGCCACTGTAACTCAAAATAGTAAAAGCACAATTGGCGCAAGGAAAAAATAAATGCACCCCTCCCCCCAGAGAAAAATCAGGTATTTTAGGGTGAAATTGTTCATTTACTGAATCTAGAAAAATTGTGTTATGCTTTTTCATATGGCAATAACTTGTACTTTAGCTAAAAGATTTTGCTTTGAATGAATACCTAGAAGGTGGACAAAAAAATCATCTTCCTTCCCAAATAAGGATTACTATAGCTGAAGTCCACCCTCTTGTGGCAAATATGACTTTTTATCAAAGACTACCGCAGCCATTATCATGATGTCATATAAATGTCCCATAATGCTCAAATCTGTTCACTGAAAAGGCCACACCATGTGCCAGTGTTTTGTTGTTTCCTAACCCAAACAAGATTTACTCAACTATTCCTTCTCACCTAGCTATCACCAGTACTATATAGAAGCAGAGTGCAATGCTTGGGAGTCACCACTGTTCAAAAAAATTCCCCTCAGCTGTCAATGAATGCTAAAATATCTTAGGTTAGGTACACACAGAAGAATTTTCCGACCTATGTGTTATCCCAAACAATTGTACCTACGACTGAAGGTCCGATCAGTCTGGCGATTCATGCATACACACTGACACGATTTACCTTCAGATCTGTGTCATTCATCTGGTCCTTTATCTGGTCCTCTAGTTTTCAGATAATATTCATTCATTAATTCTCGTCATATTGTCACACTGATTAAAACCGCCTTGTTATAGCTATCCTCATGTCCTAAAGAATTTCATTAGCTTCTGTGACTCTGAAACTAAACATTCTTTCTCAGAACGAGCAAATTAATTATTCTGTCTACAGCACCCTCTACATTTATTCACCAGGACATTCATTGCTAGCATCGGCTGAAAAGAGCCCGACTCTGTAAACTCTATGGGGATCATGAACATGAGTGCATACACACTACAGGTGATTGGGAGGAAAATGTTAAACAGTCATCCAAATGAGCCAACAGTCGACACTTTGGAACGATTTTCAACCATTGTGTCACTATACACACTAAACCGACTTACGAATGAACAGCCATATGTCGTCAGCTGATTGGCCTGATGATTGGACGAAAAAGCTCAAGTGTGTACCTAGCCTTACTTACCTGTACATCAATTATTCAATTAACATAATTTTAATTAGACAAATCATACTACTCTGGAAGGACTGTGAACTACAATTACTAGCTTGGGTGACATGAAATAAAAACATTAATTTATTATTCTCTGAAAATTAAATATTCCTTTTTGCTCAAGAACATAAGCTCCGAAGACTAATCTATTTATATGCAAGACAGTTATTATACATTTGTGTCTTCGTTAAAATGTTTTTATGTTGTGACAAAATGCACTGTAACAAGTTAGAAGAGAAGCATATTTGTCCTTGAAAAAAATATAATCTGAATTTTTTATAAGGCAGTTTCAGGGGTCAAAGCAGACACTTTTTAAACAAACAACAGACCATCACAATGAGTGTATATCAGATGCTCCTGTGTTATATGCTCTAGATTTTTCCTGTGGTATGTGTGAATACAATGTCATCGTCTGTTTTCTGTAACTTACAACTAAACCTTCAAGTATTCTGGTTCCCTACTTCACACAGCCCATACTTGTACTGTAATCTCAGCAAGTAATCTAAACATTTGGCTAAAGATGTACTTGATATAGCAGTTGTTGTACTTTCACTTGTCCTTGCCACTGTCTAGCTCTCAGTTTATGCCTCAATTTAGGCCAGCGCAAAAAAAGCATCACTGAAAGATGGCTTGGAGAAAACTGTGAGCCTTCGGAAGGATCTGTCAGAAATGCAAGAATGGATAGCACAAGCTGAGGATGAGTATTTAGAACGAGATTTTGAATACAAAACACCAGACGAGTTACAAAAGGCATTGGAAGAGCTTAAGGTACTTGATTTATGTATTTTCTGCAGTGTTCCTTTCTAAAATACTTTACTTTTTGTAATAATTACACAGCGTAGCTTCACCTTATTAGGAATAATCACACGATTTTCCTCCAGCGTTTGTTGAATTAGGAACTGAAAAATGTCTACCTCAAAAATAATTAGCAACAAGGTAATTTCTTGATAACACTAGGTGACGATCTTGAGACATTGCTACCCAATACAATGTGCTGATTTTTTTTTTTTTTCTTTTAATACTAGACCTTGATTCTTATGCAGGTCAAATACTGAACTGTAGCTGAAGGTTGATTAGCTATTGTATGCTTCCCTGAACGTTTGTCTTTTCAAGGCGATTGTAGCAAATTACTAATATTAATAATAATAGCTACTTGCACAAAGGAACCTCTATTTGGGTACTTAGAATATTCTGTAGAGAGCTAAACAAATAATTCTTTAGTAAATAAAATAATTACCTGGATGTACTACTAATTGGATTTCCACAGATTTAACGTCACAGCTGCAGGAATGGATTGGCAGCCCCCACAATGCTGTATTTTTAGAAGGTGATGCTAACTGACAGCATTTGTTAAACAGGCAGTGTGCACATATCCTCATAATATACAAAGGCATAATTTGTTACCAAGGAATAGTAAATTATTATTATTAGAGTCTTGCAAATACAAATACATGCTATATACAGGCAGTACAGGTTTAAAACAGTCATTTAAACATAACATACAATATAAATCAGCAAGAAAAAGACATTTTCACATAAAAATATTATTTAAAATATAACCTGTCAGAGAATTACTATGAGAAAATGTTAGATGTTTGTATGTAATCTTGCAGCGTGGATGAATTGTTACTTAATATTACTGAATAATTAGATGCCTTATTCCAGGTCAGAGCGCCTGTTGTATCCAATTTTATCTCTTACAAGTCTGTGTGTAACCATTTCTAAAGTTATCAGGTATACAGTCATGGCCAAAAGTTTTGAGCATGACACAAGTATTGGTTTTCACAATGTTTGCTGCTTCAGTGTTTTTAGATCTTTTTGTCAGATGTTTGTATGGTATACTGAAGTAAAATTACAAGCATTTCATAAGTATCAAAGGCTTTTATTGACAATTATACTAACTTTATGCAACGAGTCAATATTTGCAGTATTGACCCTTCTTTTTGAAGATCTCTGCAATTCGCCCTGACACGCTGTTAATCAACTTCTGGGCCACACACTGACTGATGGGCGCTCATTCTTGCCTAATTAATGCTTGAAGTTTGTCAGAAATTGTGAGTTTTTATATGTCCACCTGCCTCTTGAAGATTAACCACAAGTTCTCAATGGGATTAAGGTCTGGGGAGTTTCCTGGCCATGGACCCAAAATTTCAATGTTTTGATCCCCGAGCCACTTAGTTATCACTTTTGCCTTATGAAAAGATGCTCCATCATGCTGGAAAAGGCATTGTTCATCACCAAACTGTTCTTGCATGGTTGGGAGAAGTTGCTTTTGGAGGATGTTCTGGTACCATTCTTTATTCATGGCTGTGTTCTTAGGCAAAAGTGTGAGTGAGCCCACTTCCTTGGCTGAGAAGCAACCCTACACATGAATGGTCTCAGGATGCTTTACTGTTTGCTTGACACAGGACTGATGGTAGCGCTCACCTTTCTTTCTCCAGACAGGGGTTTTTCAAAATGATCCAAACAATCTGAAAGGGTATTCATCAGAGAAAATAATTTTACACCAGGCCTCAGCAGTTCCTGTGCCTTTTGTAGAATATCAGTCTGTCATTGATGTTTTTCCTGGAGAGAAGTGGCTTTGCTGGCCTTCTTGACACAAGGCCATCCTCCAAAGGTCTTGGGCTCAATGTTCGTGCAGATGCACTCACACCTGCTTGCTGCCATTCCTGAGCAAACTCTGCACTGGTGGTGCCGCAATCCTGCAGCTGAATCAACTTTAGGAGACAGTTTTGGCGCTTGCTGGACGTTCTTATTCTCCCTGAAGCCTTCTTCACAACTATTGAACCTCTCTACTTGAAGTTCGTGATGATCCAATAAATGGTAGATTTAGGTGCAATCTTACTAGCAGCAATATCCTTGCCTGTTAATCCTTTTTTAAGCAATGCTATGATGATGGAACGTGTTTCCTTGTAATTAACCATGGTTAACAGAGGTAGAACAATAAGTTCAAGCACCACCCTCCTTTAAAGCTTTCAGTCAGTTATTCTAACTCAATCAGCAGGACTGAGTGATCTTCAGCCTTGTCCTTGTCAACACTCTCACCTGAAGTAACGAGAGAATCACTGACCTGATGTGAGCTGGTGGCAGGGCTGAAATGCAGTGGAAATGTTGTTTTTGGGAAAAGTTCATTGTCATGGCAAAGAGGGACTTTGAAATTAATTGCAATTCATCTGATCACTCTTCATGACATTCTGGAGTATATGCAAATTGCCATCATAAAAACTGAGGCAGCAGGCTTTGTGAAAAATAATATTTGTGTCATTCTCAAAACATTTGACCATGACTGTAAAACAACCTGTAGCCAATTAGATCATTGAGCAGATATCATGACCAGCTGGAGGATACAGTATGATCTGTAAACCAGGGCCAGTGCTAGATTTTTTTAAGACCTGTGTCAAACTTCACAAAAATACCCTATCAAAATGTTCTTCTTTTAAAAATACAGAATATCACTTAGTTTGTTTGTTTTCTATCAAATGAGTAATACATTTTCAATAAATTAACACATTTAATTCTATAATATAGAAATCCTATGCGCATTTTTTCCAACACCCATACTGTCTCTTTTTTGCAATTTAAATGAAGTGCAAAGGAAAATGTAGGGGAGATTAAGCAGATATCAAGTATTATGTTTCTAGTTACGTTTTGTGCAGTAATTTGGAACAATCTTGTTTTTTCGTCATGATCCCATGAGTACCCACCTTACATCTTCAATGGTCACATACATGTATGGTATCTATTATCCAGAATTCTTGTAACTTAGGGGTATATCTACTAAACTGCGGGTATGAAAAAGTGGGGATTTTGCCTATAGCAACTGCAGTTTAGTAAATATATCCCTTAGTCTTTTCCAGATAAGATTTAGTTTCCTGTAATTTGTAGCACCATTCCTAAATATACTAACGTGCACTTAAAACTCCCTACACTTTCTTTGACATTTCCTTCCTTCTTTTTTAGCTGTGCTCCTCACAGTGAGGAAGAAACACTTTTATAGAGTTGTATTTGCCATTTGGTATAACATGGATTACATCTGTAATAGCATTCTGCAACCGATGAATATAGTATTCAGTATTGTATAGTATTGGCACCTGGAATACTCAGTAACCCTGTTTTGCCCAAATATGTTTACCTACTTGTTGATTAATAGCTGCTCCTATCCTCTGTGAAGATGAAGCCTAGACATTAGAGGGCCACAGTGCATACATTATAAATGGGCCATTCAGTTCAACAATTGTACATAATCACACACATTTATTTTTATAATGAGGAATAAGCAAATTGTAGGATCCCAGTCATAACGGCAATCAAGATCTAACATGCGATTGGTAATGCCCAGCAAGGTTGGTCTAATATGCTAGTAATATGTGATCGGATCGAGTAAAGCAGTGACAATGGCCTGTACATCTTGAAAACTCAGGCTCTAATATGAAATCAGTAATGCCCCTGCAAGTTCTAATATGCAAGTGATAATGCCAAAAGATACAGTATAGCAGTGATAATGCCTCTATGCTAATAGTAAAGCTCATCAAGACCCATCAAGATAGCAAAAATATTCCCACATTTTATGGTACAAAAAGCACAGGCACACAAATAATACCAGTCAGTTCTAGTTGTCATAAAGTTGCAGCATTGTTTTGTTTTGTTTTTATTTTTTTGTCAGATGCAAGCGAGATATATTAATAGAAAAATAGAGCAACATTTTCAGAAATGTCAGAGGGACAGAGGTCAGTTTCTGCACATGCTTCTGTAGGCCTCTGTCTTAGGGTTGTCCAGGAACCAGGTAGCAATGGCGCCTAAAAATGTGCTGCTGACATTATCTTTTCACAATGTTATCGCTCTTTTCTGGCTTACTATATATGACAAGCCAACTACTACAGTTTAACGGAAAAATTGATTTCAAAGTATACAGATATACTCAATGCCTTAGCACTAATAAATACGTATGCTAGGACTGAAGTTATCACAGATGAAATAATTTTATGATTATTACTTTTATTTACAGAGTACCAACATAATATATAGCACTGTGAAGAGACGGTCTGATTAATTAAAGTGAACACAGTTTTTTTAAAAATAGACAGAAATTGCAGGCACATACGTCCGTATTCAAGTACAAGCGGATCTGAATACGGATATAAGTACGCTCTGTCTATACAGGACTTGCCTTATGCAGACAGAACACACTGCAGAATGCACACAATACATATATTCAGTATAAAGTCCCATCACAATACACAGAAAAAAAATAATGAATACATTAACACCGGTTAGTGCAATCATTAATAAAAACACATGAAGTACATTTATCAGGGTGTTCTTAATGCCTAGTGTATATACAATGGATTTATAAAGTTGCTATTAATTGCAAACACATGTTCTAGAATGCATACACAAGCGTCATCACTATCAAATGGCACCTTGGCACGTCCATACTGTGCAATGCCTAAGTGCATACTCCACTCTCCCTCCCCCACTCCGCTCTTTATCATAGACTGTTGGAAGAGACCTTTACGCTTGAAGATGAATTGCATGCACTTGAGTGCACTGGCATATAGGTAATTTCTGAGCATGCGCAGAGCAATTTTATGTAACAATACGACATGCAATGAGACTTACGTTCCTAAATGATTCAGACCCAGAAGGATTATTCTAAATTACCTACTACAGATATACAGATGCACATACACATTTGAACCAAGTTATACTACTGGTATAGAAACACAGTTCAGTATATGCATGCATAAAACAGTACAGCTTCAAGTCAAAGTACTGTTAAACAGCAGTAATAACCAGCTGAACAGCATGCATTAATATAATCATAATACTAAATAGTTAAAAACAAGAAGAAAAGCTTTCATGGAGCTGATTAGATCTTAAATTATACATAATTGTAGACATATGTATTATCAGGCGCATACTGAGTGTAAGTTTTCAAGTTGTGAAGCTGAACAGTCTGATGGACATTTCTGCACTTGATACAATTGGAGCCAACTGTTCGCAGTGATATTAATTTCCTCTGGAGTGGTGCCGAAAATCAACAGTCCCTAATCTGTGACATGGATTATGAATTTTATACACGTCACCTCCGCTGCTTCCAGTTCTTCAGATCTGATCATGTAGCCTGAAGTTTGTGTCCTTCTCCTCCATTCATCCTCTTTGACACTTCAACGCAAAGCCATTACTACAACTGTAGCATAGTAAAATTGTTTACCAGCTAAACTGTTTACCACCAAAATTGTCCTTCCTTACTTTTTTCAGTAATTGTGAAGTCACTATTCACTCTCCAGTTAGCTATTACCAAGGCAAATGGTGTTTAGAATCTTGAAAACATTTTCAGGGGAGATATTAGAGCATAAATATTTAAGCTGAGTAAAAAGTACTAAATAGATTAAAGGGAAGCTAAAGCCAATTATTTAGAAAGGATCTGTAGTTCTTAGAATGTGCATAGTGCTAGTACCTCTGTAGGCCTAATAACTAGTAAGTTAAGGTATGTAAACATCTATCAACATTTTTTTCAAACTCCTTTTCATTTCTTGGGCTTCATAAGCTAGAATTATATGCTCACTGAACAATAAATATTGTCAAAAGTGTGAACTTTGACATATATACTGTCATTTAATACATTTAAATTGTTAGCTGTATAACTATTGCATTTTACAATTATATTGTATCCAGCTCTAGCACATCCTCCTCTCTGCTTCTCCTATATGTGAGGATACCACAAGTCTCTGTTTGTGGCTCCCTGCTCTTCTTGCTGTGTACATCTTCTCTCAGTGAACTAAAAACCTCTCATCCGGACTCCACTCTGCCCCCGTCTATAATATTACAAGTTCCTCAATCTCAGAAAACCCTCTGTCATTTGTTATCTTACTCTCTCATACCGTCCTCACATCCAGGCTTTCTCGAAATCCTTCCACATCCGCCTCTGTCCAGCATATGTCTATTTCTTGCTCAAACTGCAATAAAAGCTTTAATCCACTCACTCATCTTCAGGCTCAACTACCGCAGCCTCCTTTTAGTTAGGATTCCTGTCACCTGTCTGTCCCCTCTTCAATCTATACTAAATTCTGCTGATCTTTCTCTGTTGCAATTCCACATTCACTGCTCCACTCTGCAAATCCTCACACATTCTTTCCATAACCTGATTAATCTAAGTAAAGATCTTCATTCTCACTTACAGAGCCCTCAGTAATATCAGACCTTTCTATATTCCACCCCTTATCTGCAAATACTCTCCCTTTTTGTTCTTCCACACACCATTCTACGGAACTTCTCCCATTCTCTTACCTACTCATGGAATTACCCATCATGCTTTATTAGACCCTCTGTCCACCTTCAAAGCTTTAAAGAAGCTCTTAAAACTCACCAAATCTCTGGTCTATTCAACAACCATGGACTCACTGCTCCCCCACCATTAGGCACAAAAACTCTAACCTGAGTCATACTTGCTACTCAGCTTTACCTCCTTCCCAACTAGATTGTAAGCATCTTATTGGCAACTTGCATGCAAATGTTTTTCATTTATGCTGTTCCTCACTGTTCAGCGCTGTGCATCACCGAAGCGCATTACAAATAAAAACTATAATAATAATTATAGTATAAATCAACACTTAATCAATACTTTATGTAAGGTACATGGCAAATACATTGATTCACATAAACTGCAATACAAGCAGTGTGGTGTTTACATGTCTTTCTTTTGTAGCCAAATGCTGCTTCTTGCTTCCAATTCAGGGTGAGGGTAATCAATACTCACTATCTCGCTGCCTCCTCTAATTGTGATGTCTTCTAGAGCTGCCCTAGCATATAATGTGACAGTGTGTGCCAGTTGCTTTTAATTGGTCCTCTGCTTATAAGCATTTGCTTTTATATTATATGATTAGAAAACAAAAGCACAAATTCATTGAGAGGGAATGAACATTCCAAGCACTCTCTCTCAGATTATTATCTGCTGCTGTCAGAGGCCAGTTTGGTACAAGACAATGGCTTTTAGTGTTATGCAGACATTTTGCCTGGCCAACTTGTGGCCCCTTAGGTGTTGTGAAACTACAAACCCCAGCATGCTTTGCCAGTAGACCAATAGTTGACAGAGTATGCTATCACTTGTAGTTTTACAACACTTGCCACAGGCTGGCTCAGTTTGGTTTTTAGATTGTTTTCAAGCACCCTCACTTCAAAGAACGAAAAATGGGAGTAAAATCATGTAAATAAACTAGAGTGTAGGAGCAGTTAATATGACATAAATGATCACCATTATGTGTACCACATGAGCGGAGATCCATTCATAGTTTCAGCACAGTATTCTTTGGCTCCAACACTCCCCTCCTATAATCTCCTATTCCAGGTGCTCAAAAGGGTACAAAGTGCCTGAACCTGCTTTGGGGATCAGTAGCAGTGGTGGATTATATATTATGGCTCAGAGTAGTATCTCCTGCTCTGGGCCATAATATATAAACCACATCTGCTGTGGGCAGAGGGGTTTTATATATTATGGCCCAGAGATAGTGTGCAAATTATATGCACATTAAGAACTCTTGTAACTATGTAAGGCCTTGTATACACCAGCACTTTTAAGGCTGTTGTATGACACTAAGGTGCTTTTAATGCGTATTAAATGCACAGAAAATGAGTGTTTATGAAACCCTTTAGTGAATGCTGTCAGTGTACACGCTGGCAGTCGCTTTCAAAAGTGGGACAGTTTTTCTTTTTTGTGCTACAAAAGTCTAAATGAGTGGTTCATTTGTTTGTAGACCTAAGAAGCATTAAAGGATTAAAGTAGTTTGATTGGCTGCTATTATATTGTCCTTAGTCTCTCTGTCAGTGTGTGTGTGTGTGTGTGTGTGTTAGGGAATTTAGACTGTAAGCTCCAATGGGGTAGGGATTGATGTGAGTGAGTTCTCTCTATATCGCTCCAGAATTAGCTATATAAATAGATGATGATGTTGATGATGAAAGTGGCAAAATCTGTCTTTTACAGTATTCTATACATTTTTGAATATTATTAGTTTTTACTTTTGAAGTTATGGGAAGGGGGCATTTCAATTACCAACTCAGGCAGAAGAACAGCTAGTCCTATCACAGGGGATTATAATGTACAGAATAAAAAGCAATCAGTACATTGTGTACTCAAGAAAACTTTATTGATTGATTAAATTATTGATTCAATGCAACTACTTTAGTTCCAATTCAAATCACTGTGTTTTACTTCACTGTGTTTATGTCTACTCTCACCAACATGTATTGTTTTAATAAAATCAGTCTAAACATCTTCTGAATTAAGGTTAAATATAATTACATTGTTATATTTTCTTGAGTTTGTCTTTTTTTTATTCAGTCTTTGTTACAGAACTCATGAGAATCTGTCTCTTTATCTCTCTGTTTTTAATCTCTACTTCTTTCTATTCGTGTATAATTAACTATTCACACTGTTAAAATAAATAAATAAAATACTTATCTAATTAGTATTCTAAATATTTCTACTGTCAATTATTCTATGGCGAGTATTTACTAATGTATGCTGTTGGAGGTAGGAACCCTGAAAGATGTTTCTGATGATATCAATAAGTTTTGCTTCCCGTCTAGAAAAGATCAGTTTTTTCTGCTACTCTTCTAAAAATAACTGTTTATTGTTACAGAGGGCAAGAGAAGATGCTGCACAGAAACAGGACAAAGTGAAGCTTCTGACAGAGTCTGTGAACAACTTTATTACAACAGCGCCACCTGCTGCCCATGAACCCTTAAAGAAAGAGCTGAGTGTACTGGTTACCAATTATGAACGGCTTTGCAACAGATTAAATGGAAAGTGTGAAACACTAGAGGTTAGTTATATTATGCAGGTGTTTATGTGAATGTCATTAGCATCTGGAGCTCAAATTGCTCCAGTATTAAAATCCGTTTTACTTCAGTTATGCAAAAAGGACATCGGATAACCACATGTTTAAGAGCAGCTGACTACTACACAGTTATTTTGTGCAGCCTATCAATTTACCAGAAACTACATACATCCCTGAATCACATCATCAGCATTCCTACACTCATGGAGCCTGATTCATTAAGGAAAGTAGAGCAAAGAAAAAGAGTAACTTTGCACCTTGGCAAAACCATGTTGCATTGGAGGGGAGGTAAATTTAAAGTGTGATGGCAGATTTCTAGTTGGAGTAGGACATGTTCTAGAACTTTAAATTTCAGTGGAAAATGAAAGCTATCAAGTATTTGTGTGTGACATAAATAAACAGCCAGTATTTAACTAATGTGCAAAATAATAAACTAATTTGCACTCTATGCATTGTAATATGGTTTGTCCAGAAGAAGATTTTCTCCTCTTTTTTGCCTTACTTTCCTTAATGAATCAGGCCCATGCTGTCTATATTGTACCAACCTACACACAGTTTGTGAACGGAACCAATATTCATGATACTGCAACATAGACTTTTCTAGTTTCTATTGAATTAATAAGTAACACCTTAAATGGTAGTTTACTTGTAGAACTTGAGTTATAGACTATTGTAATACACATTATTCTTAACTTTTTAATAGTTTTATAAATATTTGTCAGTCAAGAAATACTAGGAATTGCCAAATTTTAGTCTGGTTAGCCGCTCTCAAAATGAGTGGGGAGAGGTTCAATTAAAAATTCTATATCGTTGTGCACTAGTCGATGCTTTTTTACGGTATGTGCTGTCTCTTTTGTCCTCATTGCTGATTTCCTAATATTGAGACATTTAGAATCCATTTAAAAAGTTATCAGATAGAGATTTCCTCTGCAAGTGCAATTTCACGATAAATACTGTATCTGTACAAGTTATGCCAATCAGTGGTCGAAGTGGAATCCTAGAAGTGGCAGTATGGTAAATGTAAGTGACGGTATGCATACCACCATATACAGGTGAACTTTCACAACTGACGCCAGTGGTGTATTATATAATATAATTGTTTCCTCTTTTCTTTCAAATTATAGAATGATTTTCCTCTTTTCTTCCCACTATTTATACTACACTCAAGGAATAGAATATAATTGTACAGTATATTTTTATACACATTACACTTATATATTATGTATAAATTTCCTTTATATAAACATTTTCCTATTTTAATTGAATAATCATGTATTGAATATAATTGCATTATGTAAAATGTAATTTAAAAATGTGGTTATTTTTAACAGAAATAATTTTCAGTAATATGATTTGAATGTTTACATAGATGTACCCAGGGGTTGAAGTGAAACTCTAGCAGTGCTAGTCCGGAGCCGCCTATGCCCCCCAAAGGTTTAGGGGTTTTGATAGAGTGAAATACATTTTAGATGTATTTTAGCACTATATAGTATAATATAAAGCATATTAAATGATGCAAGGCTATCCACTCTGTGTGCCCCATCTCTCCTGTGTCCAGTAACCTTTCCTCTGTTTTCCTCCACTACTCCCTCAAGTCATCTTTGTATACTTACATCCCTTATATATCCATAATATTATAATACAACTTTACCTTATATCTTCCATGTTACCCTTTATATTTCCTTGATATGTTTCCTTTTGCTTTTCCTATGTCTTCATTGCCGATATCCCCCTCTCTCCCTCCCTACCTGCTCTCTCCTGTGCCTCTCGTCCTGCTTACCTCACTTCTCCCTTACACCTTGATCCTCTCTATCTATCCCTGCTTCTGCCCTCTCACTATTGAATTCACACTTTTACCCCTCTATGACAATGCAGCCTCCTTCATCACACTGCAGCATCCTTCATCACACTGCAGCCTCCTTCATCACACTGCAGCCTCCTTCATCACACTGCAGCATCCTTCATCACACTGCAGCCTCCTCCATCACACTGGAGCATCCTTCATCACACTGCAGCCTCCTTCATCACACTGGAGCATCCTTCATCACACTGCAGCCTCCTTCATCACACTGCAGCCTCCTCCATCACGCTGTGCCCTCTCCTTCATCACACTGTGCAGCCTCCTTCATCACACTGGAGCATCCTTCATCACACTGCAGCCTCCTTCATCACACTGCAGCCTCCTCCATCACGCTGTGCCCTCTCCTTCATCACACTGTGCAGCCTCCATCATCACACTGTGCAGCCTCCTTCATCACACTGCAGCCTCCTTCATCACACTGCAGCCTCCTCCATCACGCTGTGCCCTCTCCTTCATCACACTGTGCAGCCTCATTCATCACACTGTTAGCCTCCTTCATCACACTTTTGCCCCTTCATTACTGTTCCTACTCCTTCATCAAACTGTGCCCCCTCATGATCACACTGTGCTCCCTCATGATCACATTGTGTCCCTTAACATCATACTGTGTCCCCTCCATCATCACACATTTGCCCTTCCTTGATCACACAATTGCTCTACTCCATCACACATTTGCCCCCCTTCTTCATCACACTGTGGCCCCTCCTACATCATACTGTATACCCCCCTTCATCAATGTGCCCCCTCATCATCACACTCTGCCCCATCCTTCATCACACTGTGTCCACTCAACTGCTGCCCCCTCCGTTCCTCTTCTTTGCTTCTTCGGTCTTCTGGCTCCTCTCTGCACCACTTCTAAATGACAGTGTCGGGACATGATGACGACACGCCCGACAGTCAGTGAGAAGGGAGCAAGGAGGGTGGAGGGTGCTGCCACCACAGGATGCACATACCGCCCCACTTTGAGCACTGGATTTACCAAAGGACAGCATTTGTACACTGGCTATTAATGAAATATCCCTATAGCTTCAGTTTTTTCATTTATTTCTTCTGCAGGAGGTATGGAAATGTTGGCAGGAGCTGTTATCATACCTGGATTCGGAAAACAAATGGATTGATGAAGTTGAACAAAAATTAAAAACAACCGAGCATGTCAAGGGGTCACCAGAAGATATCTCACAGGCCTTAAAGGTAGGTTTTGAGTTGAGTTTGATTACATCTTAAAGGATAGCTCAGTTCAAAATCAAGTTTCCTAATGAAATTATTATGCTGGGTAAATTAACTTTTTGGAATGATGAATTGGAATAACTTCTAATACTTGGATTAGAGTTTCTCTGAAAGTGCCTGTTAAACACTCAGAAGCAGAATACTGATGCTATTAAAATGTAGGATGTGAGTATTGTATCTGACTTTTCATAGCAACATTCACAACCATGGAAGCAATCGATGCTGTCCACAGTTTGTTTCCATGGTTACAGAGGTTTCCAAGGAAGCTTAGTTATTCAAAACTTACTTGATTTTTACATATGATTTCAGACAGATATTCTATTTAAAATATCAGTAGTATTTCCTGTAAGTTGTAGCACCCAGCATAAATATTTTAATTGAACAAAGTCCTTTTTGAGTGGAGTTACCCTGTACATTAATAAAGTGGTTCTCATGTACACAAAGCAGTTGCAGAAGGTTGCGTTTTAACAGTATGATGCCCTTGGAATAAGCTACAAGAAGATGTTGTGACAAGTATGTCCCCATTCCTTCACTGCTATATAACCCCTGCTTTTCATTTATGTGCAAGATCAGATACACAGGCTTTGCCATACAGATGGAACATATTTGATTTAGGCAAATGGAAGTTGCAACTTGCATGGTGCACCTCGGCCCACCTCACTACGATTGCAACACAATGGAGCTAGAGGGGTTATTGTGGTATGATACAGCATTTCCTCTATGGTTCGGGGCTTGTAAATTGCAGAATTTAAATAAAAGAGATGAGCTCCATCTATATGGAGACAAATTTGTGGCCATTATGCCTTCATCCAAGTTCCAACCATTTGTTCTGTAACATTTTACAGGTATAAAGTATAGTGTGTCTACAATTGTGTGCCCTTATGACCCTCCATTGAAATTCAGTTGCATAAATGCTATAAGAACCTGACCTAAAGATGTGTAAAAATGTTTTTAACGTCTGTCTTGCTTTGTTACCCTTGTTGGAATTAGCAAGAACGGGAAGAGTTGAATAGTAAGCACAGAGTGGTCATTGTGAAACTGGAAGGTGAAGGTGGTTAGGTCAAAGCAATACTGCAAACTATGACCTCTGTCTCAAAGGACATTCTTCACTATTAGTGACTCACAATCAACTCTATCAACTTGTGTGGAAGCCTGCATGATCTGGCAGGATATATGTATTTCACAAGAACAGGCTACATCTTAGTTCAATAATAGCATTTAGTCACAAATAGAAAATCAAAAAATCTGTCTCTTGAGCCAGGTGGGCTCAATAGCATGGTAGGCAGAGGAAGTGGGGTATTATCTACTACAGTGTATATTGCTAGCTACTGCCTGCCACTCCCTTATGGAACAATTGAACATTCACTTCAGCCCAATAGCATGCACCCAGGCTGACACCAGGTATAGTCCTATATAATCATCATCATCACCATTTATTTATATAGTACCACTAATTTCACAGTGCTGTACAGAGAGCTCACTCACTCACATCAGTCCCTGCCCCATTGGAGCTTACAGTCTAAATTTCCTAACACTCAGACAGAGAGAGAGAGAGAGACTGACTAGGGTCAATTTGATAGCAGCCAATTAACCTACTAGTATGTTTTTGGAGTGTGGGAGGAAACCGGACCACCCGGTGGAAACCCATGCAAACACATACAACATACACTTCAACATACAAACTTCACACAGGCCATGGTCGGGAATTGAGCTCATGACCCCAGTGCTGTGAGGCAGAAGTGCTAACCACTTAGCCACCGTGCTGCCCATAGGCTCCAATGTTTTTTTTTTATCCATGTAGATCCTGCAAATATGGAATACAATCTAAATGCACACCTGAAAAGTCCTTACTATGCTATCTGGGCTCTTTATTGTCCTGTGCTAGTGTTCTGTCTGTCCACTAGCAGAACAGTAGAATTGTGAATAGGTTTTAAAATACACCTCAAATTTGCTTATTTTCAAAAGTAAATGTTGATGATGTGTAGTGGCTGTTGACTTGTACAATAACATTGTTTTCATACTTTTCTGTAAAATATATACACTGTAATAACAATATAATGAACCTAAACCATCATCATCATCAACGATTATTTATATAGCGCCAGCAAAGTCCGTAGCGCTTTACATTTGGGAAACCATAGATTTGTGCTCACACAATGTAAGTGTTACAAGTCTTATGTTCAAGTGCAGCAAATATTATGCTTGTGCCATGCCCTTATTGGGTAATTTTTGACAGCTGAGCTCCTCAGCCACCTACAACCACTGCAATCTAAGCCAACCCTATAGTGTGCACATGAACAGGTATGTTTCCTATGATGATACCTTTTCTAACCATTGCTATGACTCCAGGCAAAGCCATGCAGCTTGTTTATTTAATTGGCTATATGAAAGTACATCTTTGTCATGTCATAAAGGCATTTGGGAGCATCTAACATTGCAACTGAGTTCATAATTAAACTTCAATGTCTTTGCAAATATGGATAATTACTTTTTTTTTCTATATACTTTGCCTCATAGTTGGAAATCTGTCTGAATCATCAGAATGATTTTGGTCAAATTCTATATAGAGTTTTCTCAGTGACTGGGTCAAATGGTTCAGAAAATTAAACACTATGGGCCTGATTCAACAAGGCACTCATACTGAAGGCAACGTGCGCTTGTTTTAAAATGTCCAAATGATGAATTCGGATGTAGGTCTGCTCTACTACACAATACACTGTAGCATACATCCAATACCTATATGTGGTTTATAAATTCGCAAAAGACCGCACAGAAAAAAATATATACTGAATTAATGTCACCTGTTAACAATATAGGCATTAATGATAAAACAAAATTGTGTTTTATTTTTTCTATTTATTCCCCATGAAGTACATTCATAAAGATATTATTAATGTCTACTGAACGTAAAATACATTTTTAGAGTTACTCCTGATTACACACACAATTTATACATACGACACTGTCATCACTAGTACTCAGGACTTAGACTATCCCTGTGCCTGGAGCAAGCGATACTACAGAAAAAACAGTAATTTTGCAATGCCCAGAGCTTGATTCAAACGTGGCTGCGTGCACTTGGGTTTGGCACAAACCTACTGTAAATTGTGTTTTTTGTATACGAAGACAGAGTGGACATGGCTGCGTTCTGTGGCTTGTAGTCCGGTTCTGGGCATTCGCACAGTGATTTCTCATATGATAGACTCAAAAATGACAGATGTGTTTCTTGATGAATCAGGCCCTATGAGTTTTGCTCCTCTCTTTTTGCAACTATAAACAGACGTGACGCCACAAAACGTTTGTGGCCACTTGTAAAAACAGTTCCTAGTCAAGCTCTATGTCACAATCTGAGCTAATATTGGGACAATAAAATTGGCTATAAATGATATTTTAGTGTCTCTGAGCAAGTTCCTTGTTTATAAAATATTTATTAGCTCATTAAAAAGGGTGAAAACACCATCGTTCTTCATCCACCAGTGATTTAATTAATGAAAACAAATATGAAAGCATGCGCCTATTTAACTTAACTATAGCTCCTATAGACAACTATGAAACTCATCATAAATAAGTTATCAGCTGCAAAGGCCCACTGGCATCTTTGTATAGTTAAAGACAGTTTAAGAGTTCTATATGTAAAACAGTAGTTATGACACTATTTACAAATTGATTTAAATTATTTAAATGGGTAGGACAACTTTTGTAGCAAAACCATCAGGGGATTCAACAAGTTGGGCTTACACTGAGAAGACATTTTGGGCAGGTTCATATTGCTGTATTCCAGTCCACTGTCTGCATCGTGATTAATGTTGTATTGCAGTCATTTGTTTTGCTTAATACATTATTTCATTTTGAAGTTGTATTTGTTTATTTGTATATTTTTCTTCAGTCCATAGAAAAAATTATGAAACATCCAGATCACAATCGCAATCAAATTAAAGAACTTTCTCAGACATTAACCGATGGAGGCGTGATGGACGAATTGATCAATGAAAAACTGGAGACGTTCAATACACGTTGGGAAGAAATACAGCAGGAGGTAATCCATAATTGTTATTGAAAGCACCAAATGACTACTAATTATATTTAAATTATGAGTGAGAACGAGTTACATGTTCAAAACATTATAGATTTAAATATTTTCTTTTGTCTGTAGATTAACAGTTCCCAACAAAAATGCAGTTATTTTTTTTCATAATGCACAAGTGATATTAATATATGTTTAAACTTATATAAATTACATCTATATAACTGTTGAATTGTCATGCATCTTCTATAACCAATTAGTTCTATTATAGTTGTGTGCATTAGGCCACTTATGCTTTGTAAAGAATAGGAGCAGTTCTACATATAATTCACTCTGTCTGTGTGTAACGTATCAGTTATCAGAGGAGTCCAGTTTACATAGTGGAAGTAATCAGGCAAGTCAAGGTCAGTATACAGGTAATCAAGCAGAGACATATTCAAGGAAAAAGCCAGTTTGGTACTCAGATAGCAATAGTAGAAGTAGCAAGGCAACCTTACAGGTACAATGTACACAAATAAGGCAACAGAAACAATTAGCCAAGTTCTTCCTCAGATTTAGCTACTGATTAGAGACATTAGAAATCCTTAGAAATAGTCTCTCAAGAACTAGAATATCTGTCTTGAGGACTGAGCAGGTTGAGCTCTTGACACTATGATGTAATACATTTTTATGATCACTCTGTGATATTAACTATATAATTTACACTAGAGGGTATTTTATACAATATATAACAAATAAGTGGAATTAATATAGGCATATTTTCTTTTATGTTATGGCTGTGTAAGCAGTACTTAGCATTCTGGGTGAAATCTGTACAATGTTGCTGGAGCCATATGCCAATAAATAAGCACATTTTAAGGGATTTCCTTTACTTAGACATTTCTTAACACCTTATTTAAAGGTCAAAACAGCATGTGGTGAGTGACGTTTTTTCAAATGTATTTTAACATTTATTTTCAATATTATATTTATTTTTTATTAAAGGAAGTCATACTAACATAAAAGCAGTGGGGGTGATAGGTCACTGAATACATGGGTGGGTAAGGAGCATGGGGAATTGCGTGGTCAGGTTTTGCATTGTGGCCATTGAGCACATACTTGTACTGTTGGTGTATTTTTTTACATTATTTATTTTGCAGGGTATGCAAATCATATTTACAAGTTGACAACTTCCAGAATAAACAAACAGCTTGCATCTTTCTACAACATTATGTTGTCTTACAGTAAGCCTTATTTACTCCTGAGAGGATTACACCTTGTCTATTACTGTGTAAAAATAAACCAACACATTAAATTAAATGACATAGCTCTTGTGAGAAGCAGACAATATAATAAAATGTGTGCAGGGGGGTAGATGAAGAAAAATCAGGGGGGTACAGTCCAGTGGCTAGGTGATGTCAAGAGTCAAGGTGATGTTCTTAGTGTGAAGATAGAATGCCTTTATATTCTTATTTCCTGAAACATCAATTGGTTCTTCCAGAGGTTCAGAAACCTTGTCCTCTGTCCTCATTCTGTATGTGGTTTAATATTCCATAAGCATGATGTCTCAGTCTCAAGAATCGATGGTGTGGACTGTTTCCACATTAGTGGATTCATATGGAGTGTATATATGTTAAAACTTTGAAAGACTTATGGTGTAATTTGTGCTAATGGTCTGAAACAAAATGTTCTTTCGCAGTCTCTTTGTCATATTAGCTCTAACTCACCAGACCTCATTTATGTAGCACATTGGAGGTCTCATGTAGAGTTGTACACAATCTGCTGTTTTAGTGCTTTTTTACTTCTGTGCATGCCCACAAAGCACTAGTTACATTTGCCGCCACATGTAGACTGAGTCGCATCTTGCTCTTAGTACCACTTGCGGCCCCGTTTGAAGAGGTGGAACAGGGGAAGGAGATTGATGTGTTGGAGCAAATGCAACTTATGTAGATATATGTGCCTGTCAGGAAATGGGAAACTTGTGTGTGTGCAATTACAAGCTAAAAGTGATGGTGATCTGCATAGATACCTCTGCCTCAACATACCCAGTTAAAAAGTGTGTTTCTTTTTGGATACAATCTCCATGTGCATTTTAGATGGAAATTGAATCTAACTCTATATGAGGCCCTGAATATGCAGTGGATATTGCTTCACACCAGTATGCCTAGATGTCCTGCCCAGCACACATTGAGGTGTATGCTTCCTCTATAGAAGATACCTCTGAAAACTATAACTGTGTCTAGATTTGCTGAGAGTCCAAGTCACCAGCATATTGCTGCATACTCCTGTGACCAACTTTGACACTCACCTGATGAACGGAGATCCAGTCCGCTAAGATCGCTGATGTGTTATTATCCACGGACATACTAGGAACCCTTTTTGCGGTAGTGAGTTTCTACAGACTTTTTTTCAGGTGCGCACCTGTTTCATCTTCCAGACATCGGATTCTATTGTTGACACGTTGTCAGCGCAAGTACGGAGGCACCTATGCGGGACCACAATCCCTATGAAGATTTCTAAGTGTGCCCTGTATTTCTTGCGTTTTTAGTTTGATGTCTTTTTCCTTCAGTTTGACTGTCTCGTTGTACATCTATTGATCCATCATCTATTGCTGACACGCCGTTAGCGCAAGTACAGAGGTACCTTATGCGGGACCACGATCCCTATGAAGATATGTCATCTTCCTCCAGTTTGACTGTCTCACTGTTATTTTATTGATCCACCATATACTGCCCAGCTATATAGACCTATCATTGGGCATAATATATAGATCCTTTACATCGTTGGATCAAATTGAAGTCAGTCTCAATTTCACTCATCTCATCATTGTTATTAGGCAGTGCAATCTTTCCATCGTCTCTCCATATGGTTCATGTCGTGTCAATCACCTATGACAGACCTCATTTCATTCAAGTCCTTGATGCATCCAGTATTGTGGTTCATTGTTATGTTTTATATGTTTGAATAAATTTTATGTCATTTTCAAGAGATCATTCATGTGATTATCTCTGTTGAAATTGTTCAATTACAACACACTTGGGTGAATTAACTCTCAGCGCTGTATCTTTCTTTAGCTTATAGATTTTCTGAGAGGCAGAAAATTTCAAAGAGTTATAAATGTCAAATCAAGTCCAACCATCTTCAACTTTACAAACTGTCCTTTTTTGTTTTTCACCTAAAATACTGCTTGACTTTGCCCCATTTATGGCTTAAATTAATCAGGAGAGACATCATTGGACATCCTGACTGTCTTTAGAACAAGCCTCACTTTTGTGTGTCTGCACAAAATGCATCCAATTGTAATTATAGGACACACAACACATGGGAAATGTTGTACTGTCAGTAACATCAAGGTGCGTCACATAAATATACATGTAACCCCCTGTCACTGTGTGTAGTGTGGGGTGCAAAGGGTACACAGTGCACCTCCTTCTCAAGCCCTGGCTAGCTGATGGGCATGGGTGTAAATGATCAGGGGGTCCTTGCACATGCAGGTGTTTCTTTGTAGTTAGTGGGACACAGGTGATGTCACTTTGTGGTGCAGTGTAATAAAAGTCACAATAATTTGGGCGCCAGACCATCTCTATCACAAACTGAACTCTTTATTTACACTCCTCTTCCTCCAGCACGATAATCATAATGGTTGCAGCAATAAAGAAATATATATACAGCTCCTTACTCTCTCCTGCACAGTTCTTAATGTTATCCAGATGTTATATAACATAAATCGCGTCTTGCAGATCACTCTTTCTCTGCAGGGGCACTCACATGGATGCTAACAGGCAGGCAGCTACTCCTTAATGCAGTTCTGACACACGCTGTGTAATCTCAACTGCAGCTCATCCCTCCTCTGCGGGGATGATGTCTCCTGTGGGCTCTGTCACTTCACTCTGTGTACTCCTAGCCTCAGGCTCCGACAATACAGCTACCATGCCTCTTGTAGCAACCCTCACTCCAGGGTCTCTTCCATGCAAATGTCCCCCTCTCTCTTGGGTTCTCTATAGTGACATGGAGTTCTCCCCCTCATCCAGGGCACACATTCCTTGCCCTGGCACAGTCACTGCGCTCAGACTTCCAGGCAATGCCGGGGGATCCTGGAGCTTCCACCCCACTCTCCCAGGTCCCCAGCTACATCTCTTCTCTCCTGTGTCTCTCCTCTGTCTCTCTATCTCTTTCTCCAGCCCCTCCTTCCTCTCACAGGCTGGGCTGGGTTATCACCATGGTAACCAGTTTATATAACGTTCATAAACATCTATAAACATCACCCTCTAGGTGACCCCTCCTGTATTCACTGAGGTGCAGGTTTTACTAAAACGCCACTAGGGGGGCGTTACATAGAAATAAAGAAAGATGCAAAGTACAATGACAGTCTTACCAAAACAGTTTACGTGCAATGATACATTTCTACAAATATTCATTGACTGCAGTCAAGTATCATAAATTAGTTGTATAAAACTGTTTAAACAACTAAATGTATTTCAGAATACACATTAACATAATAACTACATATATAATATATATAACAAAAACAGTCCATATTTTGGTACATTTTAAGAAAGTGGCATTTAACAAATTATGGTTGATTGTTGCATTTAAGTATCTGAGTGTGGGGCAGTGAATATCACTGTTGCTGTCATATACAACTGCTGTACTTAAAATATAATTAACTGGTACATTGTGTGCATGGCATAAAATAATTTGGCACGGAAAGAATGTTTATTTGCTCAGCACAAGTGTTGGCAAGAAGCAAGCCTACATATTTATATTATCAATTGAACTTTGCAAATTTATGATTGCTGTTCCACTCTGTTATAAAAACACATAAATTACTGTGTTATACATGCAGAATTCCCTACATCACACTCTGCATTCTTAAGTAAAATTATTTATAGAATCTTATTAATTCTAATAATCTCTCTATTACAATGCTTGTTCAATTTCATTACTTTTCACATTAGGGTGAGCAATTCTTCAGTGGACCTCAAATGTATGTATTAAATGAAAAGAGCACTACAGAACTATAATAGGCTTATTTAGCTTTATATCAGCGGTGGGTAACATAATTCAGGGTCCTCACATTTCATACTTGCACCAGCAAGGAATTGGTAGGGAGTAGCCCTGCCCCTCTGACATATGACATAAAAGAGCCAATCAGGGCGTACAGGGATGCAGCAGGCCTGCCGTGACCTGTCTGCCTCTCTCCCATTTTATTTTATTTACTTTTATCCTGCGATGCAGTGGTTCATTCTCACTGATAGGCAGGGATAGCACCTCGCAGTGACTTCAGGACTAGAATCAGGTCACCTCATGCATTAATCTATTTCCCTAGGACGTAAGAAGTTAAAAGGGGAAAAATGTCACCGCCCCCCTCAAAAAATAGTGCAAATGAATAAGTTAAATCTAAAAATATGAAAGATTGTTGTCATCCATGTGGTGGAGTTTTGTAGGAGGTGCGATATGGCGTGTCAAAGTTATTGTTCTAGACCGGGAGCAGACCCTACCTATTTTATTTGTACTGGGCCCCACAATTTCTGATGGCAACCATGGCACCAATTCAGCAAATACATAGAGTAGATGTCACTGAGTGCTTGGTAACTCTTGTCAATGGTTGAGAAAATGTCACAATACATTCATGCTGCATAGGTCTTCAGTGGTCTGTATCCACACTTTGACATCAGAATCACTAGATAGAGGACATAAGTAAGACCATGATCCCTTATGACATGGGCCACAAGTTTTTATCAGAGACAACTTTTAGAGTAGAGATGCTGGAGTCAGCCACTATTGTTTTCCAAACCAATTGTCAAATAGGTGCAAATTGTAATTTCTTAAATATTATATCAATAAAAAACAAAATCACATGCAAACCAGCTGAAATGCTTCCAACCTTAACCTGATGGTTTTTATTGCAGTTTTCACAGGAAAAAAAGCAGCAGGAGAAATTATGAGAAATTATTTGGCATAAAATATGTATGCATTAAATGGTACTTAATGATATCAGCACTTATCATAGCTGCATAGAGATGATACAACAACATTATTTCTGTGGAGCATACTGTACATTTTAAAGATGACATCAGCTGAAAGCCTTGTGTCTTGTATAAAGCCATTCAACCTCTGGATTTTTATATGGTCAAAGAACTCCTAGGTTACTTCCAATAACCTTATAATTTATAACATTTGATACATTACCCCACATACAATCAATACTAATGTTTTTAAGCTTGTTAAACTTACCAAAGGTCCTTAAAGTATGTTTCATATATAACGTGAACATGAGATACATTACTGTCCCTCTGATACCAGACAGTTATTAATTAAATATGGCTGTATGGTAGGTGCACTTGTGTTGTACTATTAGTTGTAAAATGTGTATGGTATTTCTGACTATACCATGGTCTTTGCAACTGGATCTGATTTTGGGATCTGCATGTCTTTATCCGACCCTAAGACTCATTTCTAATGTTGTATTTAGGTGCAAATTTTGCAGAAGTCCAGAGAATTCAATCAGACCACTGTTAACATTTTAGATAAAGGTTGTGGTAGCTCCTTATTTACAACATATTTCACCATAGCTAAATAAGCATGGCTTCACCTGAAAATTGCAGGACTTTGAACTATACATTAATGAATGTCTGTTGTATAGTATACATATCATACCATGCCTTCGTATTAATGTGTTCGGCTATATCTTAGGATATAGTAATATCAGAAAAATTACAGGTAAAGTAAAACCATGCATATAGTAATCTTATTTTTGGGGGAGTATTTCATGCTTACCAACTTTTGCAGCCAGCTGTCCGGGAGGGGGCGCCATCTTGGGGATGTGACCAAGTCAATCGCGCCATTAGGCCACCCCCCTTTCAATCTTTGTCCATTTCAGCCTATCAGTGGATGGGGGCCGGCCAGGATGACGTGCTTAGCCCCAGATTTTCAGGGCTGCCAATTATTACGTCATACTCAGTACTGTTTTCTCTGTAACTTTATATTAATTTGTATGACCAAGGGTCGACTTTACCCCACCCCCATCTCTGAAAATTATAAAGATTGCAATTTACTCTATATCCCTTAGCTGAAAATCGTATTATTATTTATTTTTGTTTATTAGAATTAACTAAAATGATGCATACAATGTCAATGTGCACTTTTACAAGTTTTTGTTTTTTTGCTGACAAAACATCCATTGAAACCTGATAAGTTATTGTATTATTGTGATTGCAGTGAGATCTCTTTTTTAAACTAAATATATGGTGCCAGATTTTCTGCAGTTTTTAATATGTTATTGACTTCTGCCCTCTTCTGCTACAATGTCTTCATTTTGTCTTTCCTTGCTGGCAACTTGTTGCTCTGGCTTACACTTACTCTATATTGAGGTGACCGTGACCTTATTCTCAATGCATGAAATCTCTTGAACTACATAATGAGATCAGGAAGAAGTGGGATAGGCCTCAGTACAGAAGATTACAGCATTTAGAAGAGGTTTCCTTTTGACAATTTTAGCAGTGCCTTACAGACGCGTTCAAAAGAAGTTTCACCAGTTCTTTCCTTTCAAATTACTTCTGATTAACTGATTTATTTTACCTTTGTTAGGTTATTATTACGGTAGCCTGAATGAGTGTCAAAAGTCATCGAAATTCATCTTACAGAAAGGTGTTTGCTGTATATTACCTGTGTTATCATGAAAATGAAATTGATGTGTGAAAAAATAACTTATTTCCCTTTCTTCATTTACAGGCTGTAAGGAGACAAAAGGTTCTTGAACAAAGTATTCAGTCTGCCCAGGAAACTGACAAAGCTATTCGCCTAATTCAGGAGTCTCTTGGCACCACAGACAAACAGTTGACAGCCTATATTTCAGACAGAATTGACGCAGGTCAGGTTCCCCAGGAAGCACAGGTAGGCTCCTGTTAACCTCTTAACACAACTGATTCCTGACTGAGTGCAACAAACTATTGTTTAATGCCAAACTAGCTTCCTTTTACTAGTTATTGGATGTTATCTTAGAAATGTTTAACACAGGCTTACAAAAATAGGGATTTGGGTTCACTCTATGGATTTCAATAGGTAAATTAACCCATTGTGTATTGTATTTGCACAATTGACAAGAGCCAGGTCAGGAACAGATCTGTCAAGTCACTATTCACTAGTTCAAAAATACACTGATACAGTGTCTAATCCTTTTAACTCATACTTGCAAAACAATGCTCTGCTACAGTGACTATTGTTCATATACTGTAAAGCTGATTACTGTGAATTGTCCTGTGAGTCATCCCTTGGTTACTTAATCAGATTTGACAATAAGTCAGCTGTGTCTGTGTGTGAGAGAGGTCCTCACATTCTTTGTAAAACTAGAGTGACATATGCATTGTGTTGTGCAGGTATAACTACTATTTGGCTTTATTTGGCCATGAGAAAGTCAGTGTATAATATAATCTCACCACTAGTAGAAGAAAGATTAATGTCATTTCTATTGCACAAGTCAGACGCACACAATTCTGCATACTATGTGACTCTTGCAGAGATGGTGTTTTGTTTTCTAGAGTCGGTATACTTAGCCCTGCTTCATATTATTTGACACAGATTTACACAATTTCTTTTTTACAATTCCCTTTTTATTCCTTCTTGCATACAATGTATCCTATTTTTTCCTTCCTCTCTCCTAATACTTTGTCACATTCCTTCAGCAGCAATGAGAGGAGACAGAAGATTTGGCTTTATAATAGTTGATACTACAAATACAAATCTGTATTTTGCAGCACCTAGTAAATGTCTTGCTCACTGCTGTTTTAACCTTCCAGTTTTCTATCATAATAATGCTTGTCATTAACATTCAGTACTAGCAAGACCTGTTTTTCCAATTGATCGACTAGGCTGCAGCCTGGGGTGCAAGACTTTTGGGGGTGCAAAATTCCGAAATATGAGAAGTGTAAACTAAAATATAAAATATTAGTTGTTCTTCAAATAAAAAGACAACATGATGGAAAAATGTAGTAGTGGTTTAATTTTGAGGTATTCCATGGTAACGTCTGAAGACAATTAGTTATTCTTGGGCAGGCACTTGACTGTAACTGTCCTGACAACTTGGGACTGTCCCACCAGAATTGGGATAATTGTCAGAGTGTGCTGCTGTCTCTTATGTCTGTTCTGGCAGCTTTGTCTACCTGTTGCTGCTGGTATCTTAAGCTCAGATGTTCTATGGCCAGATCCTGGGAGTCACTGTTTCACCTCCTGGAATGCAGAGTAATGAGTGAAGCCACCTTCCCTAACTAGACTGTACTTCAATGGATAGCATTCACATTGATACATTTTTCATTACTTTTCAGAATGCCCCTAAATTGCCATTGGAACCTCTGACCTCTTCTGTAGATAGTGACTGAAATATCAGTCTGAGTCTTTACTATCTTCTGTGCAAGTACCGGCGCCATATTTCTGGTGTTGTCTTTGGAAGTGGTCAGGATACCCAGATCAGTCACTACCACTGACAGCCTCCGAAGGGAGTGCAGGGAATATGATACCAGCACCTGTGTGGCAGATAGAAAAGCCATGCTAGAGCATTAGTAATTAGATTTGCCTCATATTATTCTTTTTAACTAAAAAAATAAAAAACTTCTCACAGATATCCAAGAGGAATGCACAGTGAAAATTCAGTCAACATCCAAATCACCTCTGTCCTCAGGGCGGGGCTGGCAAATTTTAGCCCCTGGGAACAAGACTCAACTCAGCAGCCTATTAGGAACATTTTAAAGGAAAAAAAATGCAGGTAGCCATGGACCCAGCCCCAGGTAGCCCACTATGGGACAGGCTCGGGGGGCACATGCGCCCCTGCCGCCCAGCCCAACCTGCCCCTGGCTGCCCATCTTCAGGATATGAGAATTGATGGGTGGTAGCAGTGTTACTAAGGAGAAAGGAGCAGTAATTCAGACTTGTCACTGTGCACCTGAAGTCCTTGTATCCATGAGGAGTCTGTCTGTAACTGGAAATGATAGGTGGGGAAGCGCGTTGTGACTTGACCATTAAAACTAAATAGATGCATTTTTTTATAGAAAATAAATATATATAATTGATCCTTGCTGTTCCCTACAGTCCACATGCCAAAATAGATGCTGACTGAAATACATTAAATTATAAGCTTGACATCAAATTACATATCACAGATTGATGTACCACAGGTGCCTATAGCTTCACCTTTGTGCTGTTCATACAAGTACACGTTCAAATGTATTCTGATTTGGTCCATGCAAGATACAATAAAGCAGTTGAAATGCAATGCTCATTTACTTTTATGGAGTGCATCTTTACATACATTTTTAATTACAAAACTGAGAAAAAGCAAATAAAAAGTCGGTCTGCCCGAGGCCTTATTCTGTTACTTGTTTAATAGGATTCTCTTACTCAGAACTTTAGATCAAGTTATATAGCATTACAAATAATGTAACAGGTTAACAAGCTTTATCTTACCACTTGATGTAATGCTGTGTTCACACCCAATCCAGCATTTACAATTATATACAAAACCGCAATACACAGGAAAGAAGCTGCTACACAAGGATTATGGATTGTTATGCACGGAAGCACACGTGGCCTAGCTACAACAGGTCCTAATAGATCCAGCACAGCCCCTACACGTGGCCTAGCTACAATAGGGCCTAATAGATCCAGCACAGCCCCTACACGTGGCCTAGCTACAATAGGGCCTAATAGATCCAGCACAGCCCCTACACGTGGCCTAGCTACAACAGGTCCTAATAGATCCAGCACAGCCTCTACACATGGCCTAGCGACAACAGATCCTAATAGATCCAGCACAGCCTCTACATATGGCCTAGCCACAACAGATCCTAATAGATCCAGCACAGCCCCTACACGTGGCCTAGCTACAACAGATCCTAATAGATCCAGCACAGCCCCTACACGTGGCCTAGCTACAACAGGTCCTATTAGACCCAGCACAGCTTCTACATGTGGCCTAGCTACAACAGGTCCTAATAGATCCGGCACAGCCCCTACACGTGGCCTAGCTACAACAGGTCCTAATAGATCCAGCACAGCCCCTACACGTGGCCTAGGTACAATAGGGCCTAATAGATCCAGAACAGCCCCTACACGTGGCCTAGCTACAAAAGGGCCTAATAGATCCAGCACAGCCCCTACATGTGGCCTAGCTACAAAAGGTCCTAATAGATCCAGCACAGCCCCTACACATGGCCTAGCTACAAAAGGTCCTAATAGATCCAGCACAGCCTCTACACGTGGCCTAGCTACAACAGGTCCTAATAGATCCAGCACAGCCCCTACACGTGGCCTAGGTACAATAGGGCCTAATAGATCC
The DNA here is from genome assembly GCF_038048845.1 of Mixophyes fleayi. NCBI lineage: Eukaryota > Metazoa > Chordata > Amphibia > Anura > Limnodynastidae > Mixophyes > Mixophyes fleayi. The sequence goes on along the minus strand of NC_134403.1, from coordinate 155,418,204 downwards.
AGAACAGCCCCTACACGTGGCCTAGCTACAAAAGGGCCTAATAGATCCAGCACAGCCCCTACATGTGGCCTAGCTACAAAAGGTCCTAATAGATCCAGCACAGCCCCTACACCTGGCCTAGCTACAAAAGGTCCTAATAGATCCAGCACAGCCTCTACACTTGGCCTAGCTACAACAGGTCCTAATAGATCCAGCACAGCCCCTACACGTGGCCTAGCTACAACAGGTCCTAATAGATCCAGCACAGCCCCTACACGTGGGCTAGATACAATATGGCCTAATAGATCCAGAATAGCCCCTATATACAAACTGCACAGCCACAACCACTTTCTATGCGGCAAACTTTTGTAATACACTTATAACACAGCTGTATGAGAAACAGTTCCTTTTTTTCCATTTAAAAAAGTGTGATGTCATATCAAGTTACCTTTCACAAAGTGTTCCTAAAGCTTAAAAAACACCTATAAAATGGTGACATTACCATATATCATTCATTAGTTGATTTTAGGTTATCAAATTACTTTTACCCGGAATCTTATTTTTCTTTCACTCCCTATCAATTGCTGTTTCTAAATTGTCTAAACTCCAACTGCAGCAGAAGCTTGTTACGTCTATTTGGTTAGGAAAACTGCACAAATAAGTAGACCTCCATTGAGAGGGTGGGTTGATCTCCCAGGTATCTTCTTTTATTACACAATGGGGCATATTCCATTGTTGGCAGAAACGCCAAAAATCTTGCGCTCTGCGCACTATTACCATTATTACGGTAATAGTGTGCGTAAAAAACGTTATTATGGTAGTTTTCTCGCTGGATTTCAGCTCGCAGCTCAGGGAGCTGCGAGCTGATATCCAGCTTACTATTACCGTAATAACGGTAATAGTTTTAACGCCGCTGGGATTCGGAAGTATTGAATATGCCCCTATGATTTACTTTGCCCCTCTGATAAAATAGCAGGGCCTCACTGGAACAGTGTTTGAATAACCAGATCTCTCTAAGGGGTAAATGTATCATCCTCCGATTTTTTTCAACTCGCCGGAAATCCGCGACTTTGCATTGAAAATTTAAAGCGGCAATGGCTTGTAAAGGCAAACTGTGGTTTGATCATAGACAAATTAATTCTGCATCAAACCCAAAATGTGCTAATATAACAGAAATATTGTACGTAAGCATTTCTTAATTAACTTACATTATTATTTCTAATTAAAAAAAAAACCTGTAAATTGTTAGCAGTGTTTATATTTTAGCATTGTTGCAGCTAATAGATTTTCTAGACAGTACAGTGAAAATGTAATGGACTTCTTACGCCATCGTGTGGTGATACAGATGAATTGCTTTTATTGAAGAACACAAATAAAAATAATACAGGCTAATAACAGATCACTTGTCATATTTACTAACATACCAAGCACTGTATGGCAGTGAGGGGCAACAGACGCCGCTCGGAGCCTTCACCTGCAGCCCCCTAGCTCCTTCCTACTTTATTGTCAAATTTGCTTGTTATATAGCCAGTATCACTTGTTGAAAATGCCTGCTGATATGTTATTACGGACAGGTGTCTCTTTCTTAGATAAAATGTATTGTTTTAACGTATTACTGAGATTAAAGGTAGTGTGTGGCCCTTTTGAAGGATAGCAGACCACATCATGCGGCGTCTAAATTGTGTAATGTTGCCTGTCACTGCTGCATGTTTTGCACTCTTGTTGCTGTCAACATAATAATTGAGTTGCGCCATGAGATGCATATAGTAATTAATTTGTGTCTCATAAAACCAAAGTCCAATTAAATAAACTAGTATTAATTTAGATTGTGTTAAGATTTTTGCAGAATAAAGGCAAAGGGAATTAGTATGAATAACATGTGACTTTCTCAATGTTTATGTATTGCTTTAAGCTAAATGGCAGCTGCTTAATATAGAAGGGTAATTTGCGGATAAACAATGTGTTCTATTTGGCATAACTTTATCCACTGGTAAAGGCAATTAAAGATACTGTAAGTGTTAGAGGTAAAGAGAGGAAAACCACTCTTAGGGGTCTATGCTTAATTAACTCTTAAAAAAAAATACTGTTTTCACATCTTTTAAGTATGTTTCCTATGTATTAACTGCCTAACGGAGGAGATTTCTGTGACATCTCCTCCGTTTAGTTAAATATCGTGCAGCATCACAGTCCCTCTAGATTACTATGGGGACTGCGATGTTCTGCAAAGCATCAAGCTTTGCATTGCGCAGACAGGTAACGCCATCTCAGGATGGCGTTACCTGTCATTTCCTATGGGATTCTGCTAAAGCCTCTTCGGCGCACGGCACTTCCTTCCGTCACCGGTAGCGCTAAACTTCCGGTAAGCAGGACAATTAGATCACATGAGAGGGGTCACTTCACCTACAGTAGCCCTGGCATGATGCATTCAGGCGATGTGAAGCGATGCATATTTAGTTGCAGCGCATGTAATTGACATAGACCCCTTAGTGCCCTATCCTCTGCATAATATATAGCAACGGCTAAATAAATAATATTTCAGACTTAATGAAGACAGAACCATTCCAAAAGAGAAATTACCCAGGAAAATAGTTATGAGATATAGAAAAAAATGAAGACAAACGTTCCTTTGTGACATATAAAATTGAGGTTTGTTTTATTTACTGTATAATGAACACAAGTTAGCATTGTCAAGAATACGTTTTTGAGAGATTAGTTGTTTGTAAACCACACTTATCGTTGTTAGACACTTACTGTTTTAATATATTATTATTTACAATTATCCCCTGTAATTTGTATTTATTCCCTTTGCATTTTTCTTTTAGTTAGTTTAAATAAGTTTAGTTAGGGAGGTTCTATTGTAATTATTTATAATAGTGCTTTGTGCACTACAGTATATCTATGCAGTGGCACACACCAAGAGGCTTACATTGTATCCGTAGACATACATGCAACACATCTATACATACATTGCATATATTTTGGATAGCATAGAGTGTTCTGAATAACAGTGTTCCATCTGTATTATACTTTATTATACTTGAGTAATGTGAATACTGGTTGAAACATCTGTGAATTATATCTAACTATAACTAATTGCAAGTAGAATATACACTGATTCAAATGCCAGTTGTAATTAATTCATAAGGTGAGTTAATATTTTTTTCATTATGTTCATGTTTGAATAAATGTTTTATTTTTTAATATATTGAGAGTGATGTATAAAATCCCCCTTATTAAAAAGCAACACCAGCAACGCTATATTTCTATCCTTTTTGGGTGCTTATGGTTTCCAGGGCTGACACTCACCCTGGTTAAATACAGAAGTGGAAATTGCTCAATTTATAGGCTCATAGCAGATGTTTGATAGGTTGGAGTTATCCTAAAAGGAACGAACACAGAGAAAAATCCCCCAGCACACTGCTATAGCCAGCAAAGGAGCTGCCATTTCTACTTGTACATAAAAATGCAAAAAGTCTTCGTTGCACACATTTGCAAATGTATGTTCAAGCCACCGCCACTTCACGGTGCTTTTGCTAATAGGGTGGTCCTAACTCTAAACAGTGAGAGTCCCATATATTTGGGCCATACATATATGTGTTTTTAAATTGAGAGCTAATTTACGAAGAGGTACCCCAGAAGCATACAAATGGCAATACAGCGCCAATACCCCCCCTCAGCTATTGACACCAACACGCCTCTCTGAAAAATACTGAACTCACCCTGGTTAAACAGCTGCAATTGATTAACAAGGGGTGATTATACATGAAAAACAAAATCCAATTTTAACTGAATCCTTGCTTAGCGCTTGATGATTTTAGTTCTATTATTATCCCCAACTTTTTAATTACGTTGACCTTACTTTACAATGCAAAGGGTGCAAATTAATTTATTATTTTGCACATAAGGAAAATACTAGCTGTTTTTTCATGTAGCACACAAGTACTTGATAGCTTTATTTTTACACTGACATTTAAAAACTATATGGAACCTGCCCTACCACAACTATAAATCTGTCCTCACATTTTAAATTTACCTCCCCCTCCAATGCAACATGGTTTTGCTAAGGTTCAAAATTATTCAATTTTTTTCTTTACTTTCTTTAATGAATTAGACCCCTTGTATATAATTGTAATAAGTAAGATGTGTTGATGTAATTTTTTTGAGTATTCATATATAAGAACATACATTGAGAAGCAGTAAAGATATAACATACAAGTAGGAATGATAATTTTCAGCTTGACACACAGTGCTTACACTTTGTGAAGATTAAGGATATATGATTGAATAGACTGGAAAGGTAGAAAGTAATACATAGGGGCATATTCAATTGTTCGTTTTCCGCACCGCGTTACAACTATTACCATTATTACGGTAATAGTTAGCTGGATTTCAGCTTGAGGCTCAGGGAGCTGCGAGCTGAAATCCAGCGAGAAAACTACGGTAATAATGTTTTTTCCGCACACTATTACCGTAATAACGGTAATAATGCGCTGACCGCGAGATTTTCAGCGTTTCTGCCAACAATTGAATATGCCCTATAGATTGTAATTCATAAAGTGACACCATCAAGCCAAAGGACTTTGAATTTAGCTGCTGCATTGCTACTCATATCAGAATAAAATAATATCTGTATTCAGAAACATATATATTCATGTTCTCAAACCCACCCATAGAGAAACACATGGAGTTACAATGGGTGCCCATGAATAAAAGGTATGATAGGAATGACATTATAGTATACAGAGACTTTAACTTTTAAGCCCTCAGTGGTGTTTGTAGATGTGAATGTTTTGTGAGAATGTAATCTAACGCTGTAGCCTGTAATTATTTCAGTGAATTTATTTACATTTTCCTAAAGGACAGAAAGGTTGTAACAAAAATGATGAGATTTAAAACTAGTAATGCTTAGAACAGAATAGAAATTATTTTATGTCTAGACCAGTATTTGAAAGTAGGAACATACAATCTTTTTCATCATTCCCCCAAAAATAATTTATGTTCTAAAAATTATAAAAAACTTAAAAACATATCTTACAATTTATGGTTGACAATCGGGCTATGTCTTTTGGATTGAATTTGCAAAAGAATGTTAACATTAGCTTCAGTAGAGGTGATGTGCACGATCAGTAGATAAGAACGTTAACATCTTCTTTGTCTGGATCTTCGCAGTATATTTTTGTGAACAATTATAAGGGTATTATTTAAGCCCCAACATATTCACTTGTATAACTTGTTCCTTAATTTCAATACAATACATATATTAATGTATAACTGTATATATGCCATCTTATATTTATCAACAGAAAATACAGTCTGATTTATTAAGCCACGAGATTAGTTTGGATGAAATGAAGAAAAGAAACCAGGGAAAGGAAATGTCTAAAAAGGTTCTTTTACAGATTGAAATTGCACAGGTAAATGCATATTATTATTATTATTATTATTATTATTATTATTATTATTGGAATCCAGTATGAGATGGTGATCTAGAAGAATATGGGCTCTTGAAAGAATGCAGAACAAGACAGGGGTGCTGATTTTTTAGACTGAGAAAGGTGGTGAAGGTTAGGGGCCAGTAAACTAAGTAAGCACAAAAATACAAGAAAAACAATGGAGAAATGTGCTTGCAGTCATAAGAGTGAACAGGCTATAAGCAAATGTGATAAAAGATTATGATTTTATGTCATTTTTTTGTTGGGAACCAGCGAAAAAGAGTTAAAATAGGCTAACTTCTGGGGAAGTCTGACAGATCCCACAGTAGATATTTAAATCTTTCCTAATTTCCAACTATTTATATTTAAAAATTGTGATGTTTAGGAAGTTAAAAAATATTGTCTTACCTTAAGATAACCTGTACCTTAAAATACCTGTAATGTGAGTTGTATCCTTTGATGACTATTATAGGTTATTATTGCCTTGTTAAAGCTGTTTTTCTATATATTCTTATTTGTCAGAAAAAACTACAAGAGGTTTCTACAAAGTTTAGACTATTCCAGAAACCAGCAAATTTTGAGCAGCGTCTTATAGAGTCTAAAAGAATTCTGGATGAAGTGACCTCAGAGTTGCCAATTCTGGAAATGAAGAGTGTGGATCAAGACACTGTTCAAACACAGTTGGATCATTGTATGGTAAGTACAAGTTAGCTTGAATAATGATTCCAACTTAAAACTAAAATACACCTGTGGGAAATAATTTCTGGATGGTAACATTGCTATTTGGTGAACCTTATAAAACTCTCTAATAATACAGTGACATGAGCAAAGCAATTCTTTAGATAATGCTGTGTATACTTAGGACCTGAGTCATTAAGGTGAGCAAAGCATAAAAAAGAAGTAACTTTGCACCTGCTTGACTGTCGTATGTCTACACAGCTCTTTCACTGCTCAGATATTGTCAATTTCATATGTACAGGTAGTGATGTAATACAAATGTGCATAAGGCATGGCTTGACATTCATACTGGCCGGATGGACTCCTTACCAGCTCCATCCTTGCAGTGTGGTTATCATCCTGCATCGCTACTCACTGGGCCATCACACAGCCCTTCTCTGTTGCAAACATTGGGGCAACCCTCTCTCACACGATCGGGAGTGGGAGCCCCAGAACTCTCCCCGTGGCCATCCTGACCTGCTACGGTTAGATCGGGGCCTGGCTACATTGTAAACTGGAGGCTGAAGTTACCTCCATCCGGACTGGTTCCAGTGACCTCCACAGCCTACGGGCATCTATCTTGCCACATCATTTGCCGCCTGCGTGTCCACTGACCATGTGGGTACAGAGGACTCTGTTCCCTTCTTTGGGTGTGCAGCACTGGTGGGAAGTGGGTGAATGTGTATGACTGCTCTCCCGGTCAGTAGTGTCCCCCAAAGCCAGCCCCCAGCACTCCCTCTTATCTCAGTTGTCCCCTTCCACACATGCGGTATCTTCATCGGATCAGCCGGGACTTCAGCAAGGAGGGTCCCTTCATACCAGCACATAGGAAAATTCTATTCCGCCATAGGAGCTCCATTTGTAGCATGAGTCAGTTCTAGAGTCCATCACACTGTCTCCAGCCTCACTCAGAGAGGCCCCTGAACTGCCAGTGTTGGAATTGTAATACAGGAGGACATATAGTCCCCTTCAGCAGAGCTGACCTCTGGATTTGCAGCCAGCCATCCATCCAGCTTACAGAAGACACTATCTGGTACTGCTTTACTATACTGTGATCCCTACTAGCAGGTCAGTGATTTTGGGCTCACTACCTTTCTACAACCCACTGCTTCATATCTGTCTGATTTGTGCTGCCTGCCTGATCTAAACACTACTCTGCCCTCCACTGCTGCCGAAAGGCTCCCTTTAGTTACCAGCCAGTAGAGATTTGCTGCCCACCCTGTGGTCCACTTCTAATACTACACCTTGCACCTCCTGCAATTGCAGAGATATTTCAAGCCTACTCTACTTTGGACACTCTGTGACTTTTAGCTTACGCATTTGGTTCTTGTATCACCACCCAGATTTCCATAGCTTGAATATCCTATAGGTTGTACAGAGACTTTTTTCCTGGCCTACCTATGTCTTGTGCCTAAGATGCCTACCATCACCCACCACCCATGTCTTTCTAATTTTGCTGTCTGATCCGCTCCAGTAACCATATACACTCCGCTATCACACCTGAACTGTTACTGTTTCCATATTATTTCCATTTCTCAATCTGCATGAGGGGCCCGAAAAAAGTTAAAACTACTAAACCCATCCCAGCCATCAATTATTTCAAGCCCCTGATGTTGGGCAAGGAAAAGAAAGTCTATCCTTCACCGGAGATTGTACTCTCCATGGGCCTCGGGGCTGCCTTGTTATCTGGTCCCCCGATGTCCCCTGCTACGTCCTAGGCAACCCTTGATCCCAAAGTGCCCATAACTGTTGGTACTATTCAACTTATTTTGGCTAGCCTTAACTGCTATGAGGTCTTCTGTCTGAGAACTTAAGGGTGAAATAGAGGAGATTAGGGACAGCGCTAATCACCTGGACCAGAAGATGGGCTAATTGGTAGCGTCACATAATGCCTTGATAGATGCCCATGATCCCCTCCGTCAGGAACTGGGCTCCCTTAAAGACAAAATGGCAGATATGGAAGATCGTTCTAGGCGCAATAATGTGAAAATTAGAGGCATCCCAAAAGTGTTAGCTAATGTTGACCTTTATTCTTATGTTCTTGCCCTCTTTCACAAACTACTTCCATCTCCTGCAGACCAAAACCTGCTCAGTGAAATGGTCCACTGCCTACCCAAACCAAAAACATTCACGGGATCTGCACCTAGAGTCACTCTCCTCTGGATGCACCGCTTTCATTATCAAAGATCAGCTTTTGAAGTCAACTAGAGCAGCTGAAAACACATATGTGCTTGCTGGCACCCAATTGTTCCCTGACTATTTCTCAGCTACTACTCTCAAGAGGAGGTCATTCCATGCTGTCACTACAGCGCTCCAAGACAACAATATTTCTTACAAATGGGGGTTTCTGGAGACACTCATCGTGCAAAAAAACAACACCACTCACGATACTTGTACTCCTGAAGAGGGCATCCAGCTGTTAAAGTGATGGGACATCACCTGTGCCCCTGCCACTATTCAGTCCCAAAAAAGAAAAGAGAAAGAGAAAATATGTATAGAGGGGCACTCAAAGGGTTTAAATTGTTAAATGTAGACTATCAGATTGAGAAAAATTCATATATATATAAAACATAACTTTATTGGTATTCATTAAAATACTAGAGTTAAACTCTAGTATTTTAATGAATACCCCTTAGAGATTCTCAGGCTCTCTCCACTTTTCCAGGTTGCCCCCCAAGTTCTGGTGTACCTATAGACATGGGAGGGGGATTTCTGATGCAGACCCCGCACCCCCATGCGTTACTCATTTTGCCGCTTCCCTCCCTATGCGGCAAATGCGATAACCCAATTTCTGGGTTATTTCAGTTTCTCCTCCTTTTTATGTTTTTCCCCACTTCCTGTTCCCAATCCCCTTCCCCCATCCCCAAAGCAGACAAAGCCCAGCCACATAGACTTGTTCTTTTGCCATTGACCAGCCTTAACATTGAGCGCTTTCAGTTTACCCACTTGAGGATCTCTATAACTGTGTACCATTGATCCTATGATTAAACTTCTCTCTCTGAATGTCCAGGGCTAAAATTCCGCATATAAATGTCACTTAGCCTTCAATACATTTTTTTAAACATAAAGCGGATGTAGTGGACTTACAAGAAAACCATTTCTGCTGCGCAGCGCCCCCCTTCCTTAGGGATAGGGGTAGTGCCTATCCCACTACCCCACTTGCTACTCGGCCAATAGCCCTCTTAAACGCAACTGTTTGGATTTAATGTTCCATTTACACTACTCCGCAAACTCGAGTACAAATAGGGTTAGTTTCTGATCTTGACTGGCCATTTAGACAACAATCATTATCTTGATCACCATTTTTTATTTATTTATAGAGCGCCACTAATTCCGCAGCGGTGCACAGAGAACTCACCCATTGGAGCTCACAGTCTAAATTCCCTAACATACACACAGACTAGGGTACATTTTAATAGCAGCCAATTAACCTTCTAGTATGTTTTTGGAATGTTGGAGGAAACCGGAGCACCGAGAGGAAACCCGCGCAAACACTAGGGAGAACATCCAAAATCCATACAGATAAAGCCATAGTTGGAAATCAAGCTCATGACCCTAGTGCTGAGAGGCAGAAGTGCTAGTCACTAAGCCACCGTGTTTCTCCATATGCCAACAACTCCAGATAAATACCCTATCTGAAGAGCACCCTCAGGGTAATACAGAAAATCAGGATAGGTAGCCTAGTTTTAATGGACGATTTTAATTTAGCTTTAGATCCCCAACTGGACATGACCTTTCCCCAGACACTGGATTACCTCCTGACATTGTGGGCCCCTCCCTCTCATTCCGCAAACTGTTAGCGGAATATGACTTGTATGATGCCTGACGCGCGTTTGCCGCTATTGAGAAAGACTTTACTTACCACTCACATGTACACAACACCTACTCTAGAATAGATCTGATACTCACTATGCCTTCCTTCCCTTGACATAGACGTTTTTCAAGCTCTTAATGCCCCCTGGACTTCCCTGGAAGTCACTGCAGTAATTAAAGGCCTTCTGAAACTTAAACTTCCAAGCCCTGATAGGTATATTAATGATTTCTATGTAACTTTCCAGAAGGACCTTGTCCCTATTTTAGTGAACTTGTTTAATGCAGGTACAGACTGTGGTGGGTTCCCTGAGGAGACACTTGAGGCTTAGATCATAACCATCCTGAAATCGGGAAAGGACGTGGCTGATTGAGCAATTGCAGGCCGATATCCCTTCTCAAAACACATCTTAAAATTTACGCCAAATTGATTGCTGACAGGGTTAGCCCACTCATTCCCACCCAGACCAGGTGGGCTTCGTAATGGGACATCAGTCACCTGACAACACAAGGAGAGAGTCCTCAATTTGGTTGCTTATGCCTTGAGACATCAAGGTGAACTGCTGATGCTGTCTCTGAACGCAGAGAAAGCATTTGACAGACTGCATTGGGATTTAATGCGACAGGTCTTACTTAAATTTAGGTTCTGGGGACATACTCTGCAGTCGATCTTTGCTCTCTATTGAGGCCCATCAGCAAAAGTATTTAGTAATGGTTTCCTGTTTGACAAATTCAACATCACTAATGGTACCAGACAGGAGTGCCCCATCTCTCAGCGTTAATGTATGTTTTGGCAATTGAACCTCTGGCAGAACACCTCAGCCGTCTGCGTTCTGTAGAGGCTTCAACCTCATAGGGACAGACCACTGTTTTATTTTATATGTGCTTATTTTCCGACATTGTCCTCCTTTTTGATGTCCTCATTCCTAAGCTTATGTACCAATTCAGGCCCATCCCCTATATTCTCTCGAAAAAAAAATTGTCAGCACTTCACTCACTGATGCTCCTATACACATGGAGGGGAAAACCTTCCAGGCTGTCTTTTACCCTTAGGCTCTGCCCAAAAAATTAGGAAACTTAACCCTGCCAGTTCTGTCCCGATACCAAGACGCCTGCATTCTCTCACAAATTAGACACTGGGCGCTTTCGACCCTGTAAAGAACCTTGGGTTGATAAGGAGCGAGAACTATTCCCTGCATATCCGGTCATAGATTTTGCCTGGCTTGCTGACTCTGAGACCTCACTCCCTTAATCCCCCAATCTCCCTCCTTGATGCCCTTAAGGTTTAGGACTGAACAATTGGAACTACCATGTCACGGCAATAGGGTTTCTGGGATCCATCTCAGGACCCTTGGGGCTAGCTGTGGCAGGGATGTAGTGGAAACTGGGAGTGTCTTGTTCATAGGGGTACCTCTATTCCTGTATACCAGACCTTAGGAGGAGGAATGCTGGACTGGACTCCGTACTGGAATGAACGGCTGGAATCTGGACCTGATGGACTGGAACCTGGATGTGGGAACAGGGATGACATGACCCCACGACCAGAAACTCAGTACTGCCAAGAACTCAAAAACGCAGAGGAATATAGTACCACAACTGAGAATGGGAAGAACTCAGGCAGAGACTATACAGGGGGTGGCAATCTCCTGAACAGAATAAGCCTGGAGTTGTCCCAGGACAACTCAGAACTCAGAACCTGAGGTAGACCTAGAACTGGAAGTCGGTACCCCAAGACACAGAGATGGCTCCAGAAAGTGGATGACTCAGAACAACAACCTTCTACCAAAGATAGCCAGTAGGAGAGTCAGGAATAGATTGATGAGAGGAGGAATCACACAGAAGGTAACAGCCTGGAAATTGTACATGAGCAGATAGAATGAAGGTGAATCCACACGCGTAATAAATAGCTAAAGTCTTTATTTCAGCAGCAGAGTGAAGCTGAATTCACACAAATTGTTAATGGTTTAAAGTCCATATAACAGCAACAGTATGAAGCTGAAATCACACAAAGGGTTAATGGTTTGAAGTCCGTATAACAGCAACAAGATGAATCTAAACTCACTCAGAGAGTAAATAGATGAAGTCCATGTATTTGGCTGAATTCATTCAGAGGGTAAATGGTTGAAATCTGTATACAGCAGGTGGAATGAAGCAGCAAACAGGATGAAGCTAAATTCACACGAAGGGTTGATGGTTGACATCTGTATACAGCAGACAGGATGAAGCAGCAAATAAACAGCAACTATGGTAGTCTGGAACCAGGAACTAGGAAAGTGTTGCACTGGCAATTTGCTGAATGTTGGAGGAGGCTCTTATAGACTGCAGAGAAGCTAATTGGTGGATGAGATCAGGTTTTCAGACTCAGCAGGATGTTTAGCAAATGGCTCACCCAAGATAGCAGCCTCCAGTACTGCAGACAGAAGTCACGCTTGTCCCAGGATAGAATACTGCCTTTGACCAAAAGAGAGATGTATGGTGATATATTACCGCTGAGTGGTGTAAACAAGGCTAAGACCCCGATTTGTGACATACCACAGACTTTGCCCCTCCATCTAGCAATATCTCTCTACACATGGTCTCTATGTTGCTTGCTGATTATGACATCTCCAACTGGAGGGGGAGCATTCCCCTTATACCTCTGTTTGTCCCCGGGGATCTCTGCTTCTTTGAGCAGCTGCAGGAAAAATATAACATTCCGTCCAAACATTTTTATAAGTACCTGTGGTTGCGACACTGGATAAGGGGGCCTCCACTGCCGTGATTGCCCCCTATTTCCACCTCTGCCTCTTCTCCACGCTAAATTGACTAGTGGCAGTAACAAATGTGGCATCACCTCCTTGTACCAGCACTTATTTTACTTCTCTGATATACCCAAACACATCTCCCAATGTAAATGGTAGGTGGATTTTAATGTCTCTCTCTCTCTCTCTCTCTCCGATCCAATGGGGAATCATCTATGGCAACATGTCTAAATCTCCAAGTGTACTAATTATATCGAAATGCTGTTTACATTTTTGTATAGGACCTATCTCACCACGGCACACCTACAAAAGATCTGGTCTGCCCATTCCAAGTCCTTTTGGCGCAACTGTGGGGCTGCAGGCATTGGTTGGCTGGGCTGGGGGAAAGGGGGCATGGGCTTTTCCCATAGTGGGCTACCTTGGGCTGGGTCACCTGCTAAAATTGGCTGCTGAGTCGAGGGGATATTATGCATGTGTTTTGGACGTGCCCTGTCATCCAGCCGCTGTGCCAGGAGGTCTTAGAGCTTGCTTGCAAGGTCACACCCATATCTCTGGCTCCAACTCCACTTATTGTTCTCTTCCACCTATACCCTGACCAATTGCCCAAACACTATCAATATGTCTGGGGTCACATTTTGGTAGCAACTAGAGCCGCAATAGCGCAACTATGTAAACACTAATCTCCACCCACCATATATAAAATTATTGCAAAAATCCACTTTAGCTTCCATATGGAGACATTGGAGCCATACTCCATGGCTCCATCCTCCCCTTTTGTTAAATACATGCCCTGGCATGAGTTCACAACTGATGGTGAAGGCTCCAAGCTCATATGCCCCCAAGAGCTGTCCCACTCCACTACCCCTGGCACGTCTCTAACCCCTATCATGCCCAGTTGAGTTCTCACAAACCAGCCGCCACAGATCCTCTAGCTTGATTGCAAGGCTCTGTCAATAAAACACTGTTTATTGTAATTTGATATGTTTTGTCTGCTCTGCACTATGTACCCCTCTCTTTTCCCCTTTCTTGTATCTGTACCCCCTCCCTATACCCTTAAGCCTTGGATAAAAACTATTGATGATAAAGCAAGTGTGCTGATTCTCAGTGGATAATGTGCAGTTCAGAGGAAGAATTAGATAGAGAAAGTTTTTAAGTAATTTTAAATGGGGCATCAGATGCTCCACATAAATGTATCAGGAATTAAACCATAAAAAGGACTAATCAGAACAGAGATCCACCACCAGCTAATGTGCAACAACTATCGAACATATGGGGGTCCTAATCTCTGTTCCACACTGTGTCTATGTTGTTGAGTACATGTGCCAACATACTGATTTTCTGATGGTAACCCTGCAAGCAATTCACTATTAGTATGTGAAATTTTCAAAATCAGGATGTTATATACAGAAATTTTGCATTGAGAACCTGCTGTTCAAGCTTTTAAATCTTCCAAATATTTTAGTGTGTGGCCTACCTTGCATGATTTTAATGGTACATAGAAAAAATCCAATATCCTGCAAGCCATGTGTACCATTAACAATAACTTATTGATTATTTGCATTTAATTCTGGTCTATAATTTTCTGGCTTATCAACTCCCTAATGCCAGCTGTATTCTATTCACTACAAAAGGGAAAAGACTGAACTATTTTAGTAGTCTAAAAACAATGATGGCTCCTGTCATAGTCATTTTCATTTGCGGAATACTGACCTATAGTCATGAAAGGGCAGAGGCGGATTAAGATTTCATAGGAACCCTATGCAAGATCTTTGTTCAGGCCCCATTCTTCCTCCGTTAATCATAAAAACATGCAAACAGCTTAGTGTAAATCAAAAAGAACATCAAAATGGGTTAGGGCAGTGGTTCCCAAACTTTTGCAGTTCGCGGCACCCTTAGAGTCTCCAAATTTTTTCAAGGCACCCCTCCAAAATAATTACTGAGCAGTCCTGTTTTAGAAGTAGTTGGGTCAAAAAATTGTAATAAGTATTTAGGTCACGACAGATATACTTATTTAGTTGTATGCAAAAATGCCCCTCTGCATCCAGACACTCTGCCCCCTCTGCATCCAGACACTCTGCCCCCTCTGCATCCAGGCACACTGCCCCCTCTGCAACCAGGCACACTGCCCCCTCTGCAACCAGGCACACTGCCCCCTCTGCATCAGGCACACTGCCCCCTCTGCATCCAGGCACACTGCCCTCTCTCACGTTGCCCCCTCTGCCCTCTGTCCCCTCCTCTGCCCTCTCTCACGCTGTCACCCTCCTCTGCCCTCTCTCACGCTGTCACCCTCCTCTGCCCTCTCTCACGCTGTCACCCTCCTCTGCCCTCTCTCACGCTGTCACTCTCCTCTGCCCTCTCTCACGCTGTCACCCTCCTCTGCCCTCTCTCACGCTGTCACCCTCCTCTGCCATCTGTCCCCCTCCTCTGCCATCTGCCCTCCTCCTCTGCTCTCTGTCCCCCTCCTCTGCCATCTGTCCCCCTCCTCTGCCATCTGCCCTCCTCCTCTGCCATTTGTCCCCCTCCTCTGCCATCTGTTCCCCTCCTCTGCCATCTGTCCCCCTCCTCTGCCATCTGTCCCCCTCCTCTGCCATCTGCCCTCCTCCTCTGCCATATGTCCTCCTCCTCTGCCATCTGTGCCCCTCCTCTGCCATCTGCCCACCTCCTCTGCTCTCTGTCCCCCTCCTCCACCATCTGTCCTCCTCCTCTGTCATCCGTCCCCCTCCTCTGCCATCCGCCCTCCTCCTCTGCTCTCTGTCCTCCTCCTCTGCCCTCTGTCCCCCTCCTCTGCCATCTGCCCTCCTCTTCTGCTCTCTGTCCCCCTCCTCTGCCATCTGTCCTCCTCCTCTGCTCGCTGTCCCCCTCCTCTGCCATCTGCCCTCCTCCTCTGCTCTCTGTCCCCCTCCTCTGCCATCTGTCCCCCTTCTCTGCCATCTGCCCTCCTCCTCTGCTCTCTTTCCCCCTCCTCTGCCATCTGTCCTCCTCCTCTGCCATCTGTCCCCCTCCTCTGCCATCTGCCCTCCTCCTCTGCTCTCTGTCCCCCTCCTCTGCCATCTGTCCTCATCCTCTGCCATCCGACCCCCTCCTCTGCCATCCGCCCTCCTCCTCTGCTCTCTGTCCTCCTCATCTGCCATCTGTCCCCCTCCTCTGCCATCTGCCCTCCTCCTCTGCTCTCTGTCCCCCTCCTCTGCCATTTCTCCTCCTCCTCTGCCATCTGTCCCCCTCCTCTGCCATCTGCCCTCCTCCTCTGCTCTCTGTCCCCCTCCTCTGCTCTCTGTCCCCCTCCTCTGCTATCTGTCCCCCTCCTCTGCCATCTGTCCCCCTCCTCTGCCATCTGCCCTCCTCCTCTGCTCTCTGCCCTCCTCCTCTGCTATCTGTCCCCCTCCTCTGCTATCTGTCCCCCTCCTCTGCTATCTGTCCCCCTCCTCTGCCATCTGTCCCCCTCCTCTGCCATCTGCCCTCCTCCTCTGTTCTCTGTCCCCCTCTTCTGCCATCTGTCTACCTCCTCTGCCATCTGTCTCCCTCCTCTGCCATCTGCCCTCCTCCTCTGCCATCTGTCCCCCTCCTCTGCCATCTGTCCCCCTCCTCTGCCATCTGTTCCCCTCCTCTGCCATCTGCCCTCCTCCTCTGCCATCTGCCCCCTCCTCTGCCATCTGTCCTCCTCCTCTGCCATCTGTCCCCCTCCTCTGCCATCTGCCCTCCTCCTCTGCTCTCTGTCCCCCTCCTCTGCCATCTGTCCCCCTCTTCTGCCATCTGCCCTCCTCCTCTGCCATCTGCCCTCCTCCTCTGCCATCTGCCCTCCTCCTCTGCTCTCTGTCCCCCTCCTTTGCCATCTGTCCCCCTCCTCTGCCATATGTCCCCCTCCTCTGCCATCTGCCCTCCTCCTCTGCTCTCTTTCCCCCTCCTCTGCCATCTGTCCTCCTCTGCCATCTGTGCCCCTCCTCTGCCATCTGCCCTCCTCCTCTGCTCTCTGTCCCCCTCCTCTGCCATCTGTCCTCCTCCTCTGCCATCCGTCCCCCTCCTCTGCCATCCGCCCTCCTTCTCTGCTCTCTGTCCTCCTCCTCTGCCATCTGTCCCCCTCCTCTGCCATCTGCCCTCCTTCTCTGCTCTCTGTCCCCCTCCTCTGCCATTTGTCCTCCTCCTCTGCCATCTGTCCCCCTCCTCTGCCATCTGCCCTCCTCCTCTGCTCTCTGTCCCCCTCCTCTGCTCTCTGTCCCCCTCTGCTCTCTGTCCCCCTCCTCTGCTCTCTGTCCCCCTCCTCTGCCATCTGTCCCCCTCCTCTGCCATCTGCCCTCCTCCTCTGCTCTCTGCCCTCCTCCTCTGCTATCTGTCCCCCTCCTCTGCCATCTGTCCCCCTCCTCTGCCATCTGCCCTCCTCCTCTGTTCTCTGTCCCCCTCTTCTGCCATCTGTCCCCCTCCTCTGCCATTTGTCCCCCTCCTCTGCCATCTGCCCTCCTCCTCTGCCATCTGTCCCCCTCCTCTGCCATCTGTCCCCCTCCTCTGCCATCTGTTCCCCTCCTCTGCCATCTGCCCTCCTCCTCTGCTCTCTGTCCCCCTCCTCTGCCATCTGCCCTCCTCCTCTGCCAACTGTCACCCTCCTCTGCCATCTGCGCTCCTCCTCTGCTCTCTGTCCCCCTCCTCTGCCATCTGTCCCCCTCCTCTGCCATTTGTCCCCCTCCTCTGCCATCTGCCCTCCTCCTCTGCCCCGCGCCAGGCGCTTGCCCTAGAAAAAAGAAAGCAAACAGAAACTTACCAATCCACGTGGCGCTAGGACCCTGCAGCCTCCTCTCTCGCGCAGCTGTCACTGACGTCGATATTCAGTGACAGCTGCTGTGGGAGTGAGGAGGCTGCAGGGTCCTAGCGCCGCGCGGATTGGTAAGTCTCTGTTTGCTTTCTTTTTTCTAGGGCTGGCCGGCGGCACCCCAGTGACAGCGCTGCGGCACCCCTGGGAGCCGCGGCGCACACTTTGGGAACCGCTGGGTTAGGGTATTCTTGTCCCTGGGCATGAGCCTAGGTTGCATAATGGATGATCTGTAAAAGGGTACTTAATTTGCCTCACTGAAATCTTGTAGATTCCGTCATTTAATTATGATATGTATGCGATTGTTTTTTCTTTTCTTTTTGTTGTTTGGTATGTTTATATCTTGAAAAATTCCAATAAAAATACTGGATTTTTTTTAAAAAAAGGGTACTTAATTGAAAACATTTCTTTTTGTTTAAATATCACATTAACAAGACAACTTTTATTACATTTTTGTAGGCACTTATGTAGTTGTATGAAGTGATGGCAGGTCTAAATCAACATAAAAACATGTTTATTACGCTAATCTATTATATAATGGTTCAGATAGTGGCATATAATGCACCCTTCTGTCAGCTGTACAAATACACTGCTGCCTTTAATCCTTTAATGTCAGTATTAAGTATGTTATTTTAGCATGAGTTTTTTTTATTCTAACTAGTGTTTTTCTCAATTATTGTGCTTAATGAAGCAGCAAAGAACAAATGTGTATTTAATTCTTATGTTTGTGAGGTCATTAAAGGGTCCAGTAAGCATAGCCAGGGGTATATTATTCAGAGCACTTAGGAGAAAGATGAGTTTTAAATGCTGTTTCACTTTATCACTCACACTCTATAGACCAAGTGTTAGACATGTAAATTTGCAGAGGGAGAACAATTGCATTTTAATTAAAAAATGTTATTAATTGTTGATGTTTACCACTCGTAATTTAATCTTTTTTAGGCTCTAACACAAGCTGATTACAAATATATTGCTGCTTCCATGTTTTACACTTAGCATTCTACATTGTGTTAAATTTGGTGCTTTTTATGCACTCTTACTGACAATTGTCATAAAATCTGCAATATTTGCATAAACTATAACTTCTGTTACACCTAATAAATTGATGTATAATAGTTGCATAAAACTATGTTAATGTATTCACATGCAGCATATTTAGGTTTGTTCTATGATATTAAATTACCAGTGTCCATAATTTGCACAGAAGTTATGCATAAAATATGCGCCAAGAATAAGTACTATTGAAAAAGCCTGGATTGTGTTAAAGGCCTATGACATTTTCAAGCTGAATATCTGACCTGATATTATATATTTTACAAGCCTTCATAAAATATATATTCTATTGTCTGAGTTGAGGTAGAAAAAGGATGTAAAGTTATTGGAATGACGTGAATCAGCAAGTTCATTACCTGAGCACTTTCTATAAAAAAATATCTGTCCAATAAATATTTCTGGCAGTGTTGTAATAAGGATTGTAATGTTTTTCCTTATACTCATAAGCAAAGAATGTTTTAGAAGAAATGGTACTGTAACAATTTGGAAATTTCTTAAATAATCTCTGGGCGTCTTTCCACAGAAACTCTACAAAATTTTAAGCGAAGTTAAATCTGAAGTAGAAACTGTGATAAAGACTGGACGTCAAATAGTGCAGAAACAGCAAACCGAGAACCCTAAAGATCTGGATGAAAGGCTCACTGCTTTAAAATTGCAATACAACGAGTTGGGAGCAAAGGTACTATATATTTGTGTTGTAGTGAATATATAACTAAACTAGGGATGTGCACCGGCCACTTTTGGTGTCTCGTGTTTTGGATTCGGATTTGCTTGAGGTTTTGGGTTCGGATTTGTTTTGCAAAACACCTGACGAAAGGTTTTGGTTCGGATTTAAGGTTTTGGATTCGGATTTATTTTGAAAAAAGCATAAAAAGTGCTAAAAACCAGTTTTGTGGGTTTTTTTTTTCACTCCTACGCTAATATTAACCTCAATAACATTCAATAACAATCATTTCCACTAATTTCCAGTCTATTCTGAACACCTCACAATATTGTTTTTAGGCCAAAAGGTTGCACCGAGGTAGCTTGAGCACATAATGCCAAAAAAAGAGGTACAAGATGGAATTGTTCTGGATCCTCCCTCCCACCCTTCGCGAGATTCGACGCGAGACTTGGACGACAGAGCCTCGTTTTCATTTTTTTGCCCGCCGAAAATATCCGAACAGTGCTCGGATCCCGTTCGGATCTGCACTGTTCGGGTGGGCTCGGATTAGCGGAATCCGAGCCCGCTTATCTCTAAACTAAACACACTTGTATTCAGTAGGTTTTTCCTTTTCTTTTAATTGTAGCTCTCATAGGCAAACCGAGTGGGGGTTCCTAGTGCCTGGAAACCCCCTCCAAGCCTTGGACACTGTATAACGGAGGTGGCTGGACCCTGCTCCCGCTTCACACAGATCTGCTTGAAAAGGCAGAGCTGCGTGCACCTAACAATATTGCACGCAGCATTGCCCATGTATTTTATGGGAATAGGAAGAGTTGGAGGGCAGCCAAGCACTGTCTAAAATAATAGCCATGCCCCCATGCATGCTGGTCACGCCCACTGGCGGCGTGGTGTGAAAACCCCCCTCTGCAAATCCTGCATTTTCCCCTGGCTCTGGATTTATAATTAGTGTGTTATGTGCTTGGCTGAGCCCACCTGCAGAGTAATGGTGTCATCCACCATTTAATCATGGTACAGGCAAATTTGTTCATTTATGATGAGTACACCGATTTTATTTTTAACTACAGAAACTCTACTCATTTCATATTATTCTAGTTTTTGCTCATAACATCACTACTCGTTGTCTGGATAGGAACAGAAACAATGGTTTGTCTTAGGCCACCTAAGATATAAACCTGATCCTGTGTGACGCTAATCACAGGTATGGTAATTTTGTCAGCCAATTTGTTCAATTTAGGCTTAACTGGCCTGGAAGCGTTATGTGTAGGGCTCTATCGAGCAAGAATGACTGAAATACACTTGGATTTCAATGGTTCCTTCTACAGATCCGGTAGGCAGTGACTGCCATCGTCTACTGCAGTACTTCCATCAAACCGGAGACCTGGACATTTGATGATGTTCCCGAAACTTGGGATCTTAATATGTGTGACCAGCTGTACAATGACAGACATTTAGAGTATACATATTACGCATGATTAAAATATACTACATGCTGCTTTAATAAAAACAGATTGATTTTACTTTGTAATAGGGTTATTGAACAATAAGGAAATTAAAATAAGTAAACATTGTTGATTTTAATAGTCAGAAGACTGAAGACTATCGACCCACTGAAATCATTACAAAATTGTAGCACTCAAAGGTATTGTCAAGAACACGCGCAAGTATTTTCAAAAAAAAAATAAGTATGATGAAGATAGAATAGATATTCAAAAACATTTCATATTTAACAAAAAATTAATGAAATGTATTTATACAACATAATTTGAAAAATAACGAAGAGAAGTATTAAAGTATGCCCAAATATTAATGCACTTTGTGTTAAAATAGTTTCTAAATACTTATAGCAATGACTTTGAAACCAGGGTAAACATACTAAAAACTTTAAATATGAATCTATTTAGCAAAATAGCAATGACATCTTGTTATGATTATCTTTTAAGTTTGCTGCCTCATAGATATACAGTGAATGTGTAAGAAATTATTCATATTTATTCTACTCAAGAACAGCTAAAAGTACAATTAATGTATTTTGTAGTATTCTATTTTATTGTCCAACACAGAAAATTATATACTTATTCTTTATATTAATATATCTAAAATATTAATATTTTAGATAATTACTTAGTAAATGATTAAGCTTGCATGCAATTTAATGTGATTACTGTAGAATATTACAGAAATGTATTGAAATTTTTCTCTAAGCTTGAAATATTTCAAGGTCATTTACATATCTTGTTATCTGGTAGGCTGGTATTGTTTGGAGAGTGGGAATGAAACCAACCTTTCAATTCATATGAAAATTATATTGGTTACAATTTACTTGTATGGGAAGTGCCTTGAAAAAGTATTCAGCCCGGAAAACCCTTTTTTCACACCTAAGGTTCTCATGATCTCAATTATTATATTTATTAGAAAAGAGACTTTTTGAGCTGCTGAGTCACATTTTATATTTCACAGGCTCCCCCAAAAATAAAAATAATAGTAAATCATAAATAATATAGATTAAAAGTTGATATAGCATAATTTAACATTTAGTCAATACCACTGGCAGCTCTTACCAGGGCTGCCACTAGAAATTTGAGGGGCCCAGTACAAATGTACACTACCACCATTCTTAAATTATCCTATACCTGTCAATTGACTCCATGTACCCCCCTCCCCCATTTTCAGTTCCTCCCCATACCGCTGTACTACCTGTGCCACCCTGATTGCAGCCCTGTCTCTTACAGCCAATAGTATTTTTGCAGAAGTCATTATTAATGTTGAATACTGCAAGGGAGGGATAGTTGCACATTCCTCAGGTTAGTGGAGAAGTGATGAACAGAACGTTTAAGGTCTTGCCATAAGGTTAGGGCTGGGCCACATAAGGACATCTGTTTTCTTAATTTAAAGCCACTCCAGTTGTGTTCTTCCAGTTTGCTTTGGAACACTGTCCTTCTGAAAGACAAACTCCCTTCCCAGTTTCAGCTTCTTACTCTGTTTTTGTTCAGGATTTCTCTGTAATATGCACCAATTATTTTGCCATTGATCCTGACAAGATTTACAATTCCTGCCGTTGAAAAGCATCTTTATACCATGGTACTATGAGTACAATATTTGATGGTTGGGATGGTGCTACCTGACTGGTGTTCAATTTTTTTGCATTTGTGGCATACAAACCTCTTAGTGCTCAGGACAAAATATTCCACTTTAGTCTTATCAGACCACAAGACTTTCATGTTACATCTCAGTCTTCAATAGTGGATTTTGCAAACCCTTTGAGAACAAGTAAAGTATGTGGGTTATTTTCCATCCAGGGCGTCTTCCTTGTGATCCTCACTTAAAGCTTCTCTTACAAGTGCCTTTTTATATATATATAAAAGCTTATATATAGAACCTGTGGCATTCAGCATCCTGTCTAATAGATTTGATTAAATGTGCAGGTGGCTGTCTATGCTGCTATATGCTGGGACTTATTGCAATTTGACAAGGTGGGAGCAATGGAAGTATTTTCATATTTATTGTTTAAAACTGACATTTTGTTTGTACACAAACTGTGTTCTTTATGGGTTTTCAAACAGGTATCGCACAAGGATCTAATGTCATAGGTTTTGTTTACACTGTATATATGTATGTATGTAAAAATAGAAATCCCCACTAGAGAAGAAGATATTTACATGACAGAATATCCATTTGAAGCATTAAATATATGTCTGTTATAATTGTCAATCGCTGAAGCAGTACAAATAAAAATATTTTTGCTAAGGTCATAAGTCACTCTTGTACACATAGATCCAAAACTAAACATGTTATACTTTATCAAGAATGGATAGAGCCTGGCAGGAGTAATGCAGGATTGTTAAAATTCTGAAATGCACGTCTGATTAAAATATTGCTTCAGGCTTGCCAGCAGGGTGCTTGTCCATTACCACTTCTACCTACACTATCCCCAGTCTATTGCACATAAGATTCGGAAATGTCACAGCATACATTATTTTAATCTGTTTCATTGCCGTTTGCAGGACTCCCTGTGAATTTAGTATTAGTGTTAAGTCATTTTTATCTGAAACCAACAAAGGTCTTTTTCATGCTATGTGCCCTGATACAGGAGTATTGTACTATAATTTGAGAAACCTTCTAGGTTGGAGACCATAGGCTAATTTAAAAATATGGCTAGGGAATCGTTCTTAATTAAGCTGCCAAATTGCTTCAACCTTTTTATTTAATGCCATTTGAAGTAAGACATCTTGTTTAATTTTGGCATATAATAAATAGGAGTAGAACTCACTGAGGTGCTCAGTGCTCTTAGTATTGAGTCAGGACCGAGGAGGATGGATTGCATTGGAACCAGAAACCTATACATATCATTGCCTGAAGCACAGCAATTCTCTAGGTGGGACTGGACGCCCACACAAGCATGAAAAAGAAGGGAAGGGAGTTAACTAATTAATTTCTATATCTACAATTTTCCTGTAGCATAGAGTAGGGTATATTGTGAAAATGTCCAATTTTCATAATTATATCCATGTTTCTTTTTTAGAGGAGACAGATCAGACTCATTGTATTCCAAACTGTTTTGAAGCAGGGTCAATATTTGCATAAGTGAACTAATTTTAAAATATTCAATTCTGTGAGTTTTTATTTAATTTTGTTGTACCTTACTGTCGAACTTCTGGACAATATATATATATATATATTTAGGTTAGTAAGAGAGATGTTTTTACATTACCAATTATTACACTGTGCTGAATACTTTTGCTGATTAGAGAACACTCCTGGGGTTAAACTGTTTGCTCCTGAACATTTGAATATCAGTGTTTAGTAATCTACCAGCAATCAGTCAAATGTGACAGCAGTTAGCCTACTTGGCAAGCAGACACCAAGTTTCTATCTGAATATTTATAGATGTGTTGAATTGCTATTAAATGGGAGAGGTGAATTTAAGATATTATTTTACATATAATGTAATTGAAGACTATTTTTGATGATGTTGTTTCCAATACAGTATTGTCATGTCTGGATTGTCAGTGTCTGAAAACTATACTGCACAAACTTTATTAACTGCAGATTGACAGTGCTCTATATTAGCATAACCCTCTGCACCAGAACTTATTAATAATGATCACCAGTGCCGTCTTTTGAAGTGTTAAGAAAAAGGTTTAAACAAATAAATGAAAAAAGACATGAACACTCCCAAAAGTGATACCAGCACCAGCGTTCATAGAAATGGATGATAGCCACATTTGTTGGGAATGAAGAGGGGCAAAAGTATAAAAACAACACTCACCTAAAATGTTCTGCCCCCCAAATCTACTGTCTGAGAAGACCCATTTTGTCTCATGATAGGCACACCACTGAAAGTAACCTATGTGCACACTGCCTTAAAGGAGATTCTCATCTGCCCACGTGTTTTGATTTCGTGTAACTATGTCCTCTAGCTATATATTGGGGATCCGTCACAGTTCCTGAATACAACCCACCAAAGTTAAAACTTTTCAAGAATGGCACTAAAAATAAATCGAAAAGGGGTGGAACTCTTTCATGTTGCCACTGTTCCACAAGGCTTTCTGGAGCCCTCTGTTAGTTCAGTACAGCATAGTAAACTAGTATTTTGACATTCTACATTTTGGTATATCGATCCGCACTGTTCTGGTATTTAGCATGTGGGACAGACAAAAATAAAAATAAATAAATGGGGTGAAATTTCCCCTTAAGGCGGCTTAAACAAATATGGAAGCAGGTATTGCTTTTATTTTTTGGACTTCTTGACTGTCTTGCATTAATGCCAAGTTACACTATTAAAACTCGAAATTATGGTACTTACTGTGAAAATATAACTTTGTTTCTACAAACTAAGAATATATGATATTGAAACAACATAACATATATCTGCACCTTGTCTCGTCTCTGATAACCACCCTCTCACTCCCACCTACAAGACTTATCCCGTGCTGCTCCCCACTTATGGAATTCCCTACTACGCTCAATCATACTTTCCCACAGCCTTCAAATCTTTAGATACTCTTTGAAAGCCCATCTCTTTTTTAGAGGTGACTTTATCACCGATAACATTACTCACACTAATGCACCCTCACAACTGTCCCAATCTGCATTCTGAACCACATTTGCTCCTCTTGTTTCAGCTGTGCCCACTTCCACTTAGAATGTAAGCTCCCTAATGAGCAGGGTCCTTCATACCCTTTGTTTTCATGTCTGTGTTTATTTTGTCTACCTTGTTTGTCCCTGTTTAATGTTTGTAATGTTTCCTCTACTGTATGGCACGGTGGAGCACCGTGCAATAATATTAATAATATTTATTAATAAAACAACATATCACAGATTTACCTTATGGCAATCATTTCACAGAATAGTTCAAACAAAAAAGTTTTTAATGGCGATCTATTTGTGGCGTTCATTGACTCTAAGTGTAAGGATCAATACATGGATTAAGGACTTTGAGTTCTTACTTTTGTGTTAGCTTCATATATTCTGTATGTGCATATACTGCATAAAAACAAACAGTGCAAAAAAATAGGGACAGCCCTCATTCTTACATTGCTGTTAACTAGTTTTGCAGAATAATTATTACAAATAAACTACAAATGCAAGAATTGTAGGCACGTTATTGGTGTTAAACAATATCTGTGCTGTAGAGGGCAGCCTTTCAATTCTTCTGTGCAGAGACTGCTTGTTCAGTTGCTAAATCTATTTTGGTTTTCTGAAAATTAAAGTGCAATGTTTATCTTAGCAAAATGCAATCGCAGAATACAGTCTAATTGTATAAATAAATAAATGTTGCACGTTTTGAACTTAAAACTTAAACTTTATAATTGCATTCAATATAATTGCAGTCCCTTTGGAGAAATTTAAGAAAACAGCATTTGTCATGGATATACAATGTGCAATGTTAACGTAAAGATTATAATAACCCATTATTTTCAATTACCTCCTCTGCTTTTAACTTTGCTAGATAAAATATACACACAGTTTGCATTTTGTTTTAATTAGTGCAATTTTTAGTCATTTGTCATTTACCCCAAAACTTCCAAAATGCTTAACGCACTAATTGCACAATATACTGTAAGGCTGAATTTCTCAACCTTGTGTAAAATAGTTACCATACTAACACAAGTAATAGCAAAAACATAATTACAGTCTCAATTACAATACTTAACATTTTCACACAATCAAGAACATCAGTTTAATGTACCACCAATAAAATCTATTGCCACTAATTGTGTGATGGTGCAATCTTGAAATAAATTATTAAATGGATTGAAATAAATACTTAAAGAACACCAGACATCCATGGAGAAGGACTTAAAATATATCTGCATGCCATATTAAAATGAAGGATTCCTGCTCATTCCCAGGCTACTTTCTTCTACATTACAGGTCCGATGTCACATGAGCTGCAGGAGGAAGTGAGCATGAATCCTTCTCGGCAGCTGATGTTCGGAATTTGCATATTGCGAGCGGTAGCAGTTGAAGTCTGGGTGTATATGGTGGTATTATGCCATACCGCCACTTCTCCCATTTCTCTGATAAACTATCATATTCCATTCACTTACATACCCTGTACATTTTCCGTACCACTACTTCTAAATTTTTACTTCAACTACTGGTAGGCAGAGATATTTTTGTAAGGGAGCAGTTGGGAATTTTCTTCTTTACAGGCACTACGTAATACAGCCTTTATCTAAAAAATGACATGTCATCTTTAAATGCATCTTCAAATCCATTTTGAGTCTTTTAGTCAGGCCCGGCGCTACCATTAGGCAAGGTTAGGCAGTTGCCTAGGGCGCCGGGCTCTGGAGGGCGCCACAGAATTAAAATTACTTTAAAACTGTGCGGCGACTGCTAACCATACCTTCAACGGCTGCCTCACAGCTTCAGATAAATCCACGGAGAGGGGGAAGGGGCTATTGATCACCACCGCCGTCCTCCCCTCCAACAGCTGATGGGGCGCTTAGTCTGTCTCCTCCCCTCCTATCACTGACTGTTGGGCGTGACATCATCATCACGGCCCGACAGTGTCAGTGAGTGGAGGGGAGGAGACGGAGCAGAGAGGAGCAGCTTTATGAAGGCAAGTAAAGGTAAGGAAAGACGTGGGGGTGGGGGCGCGGATTTTGAAAGTGTGCCTAGGGCGCCAAGGACCCTAGCACCGGCCCTGCTTTTAGTACTAAGAAATGGCATTGATACCTGCAATGAGCCATACTTACATAGAGTTGCTGGATCTGTCTATTGAAGTGTTGGCAAAACTAGTTTTACCTATTCAGGGGCGCACGCAGGGGGGGTTCTGGTTCTCCAGAAACCCCTCCCCTCCACAAATGAACGGCACTGTACAGCAGCCGCGGCGCTGTCACAGACGCGTCCGCGGAAGTTACAATACAGCACTGCTGCGGGCGCTTCTTTGACAGCGCCGCGGCTGCTGTCCAATTTAGAATCGCCGAAATAGAGCTGCTGCGCATGCGCGGCAGCTCGCTCTCCCTCTGTTGGGGGGGAAACCCCTTAAAAATCCTGCGTTTGCCACTGCTATTGTTCATGTTAATCAACTAGTTTCATATGTTTGCCACAATTTATGTTTGTATTGAGTTATATCTAAGTATTGGTTTATACATTTCTGATGATATTTATATTGTTTTTATTATTTTTATTCATAATCAGGTGACCGAGGGAAAGCAGTTGCTGGAAAAATGCCTAAAATTCTCAAGGAAACTAAGGAAAGAGATGGGCAGCTTGACTGAATGGTTAGCCACAATAGACACGGAAGTAACAAAGAGATCCTCTGAGGAGGGAATGCCCACTAACCTGGAGGAAGAGATTGCCTGGAGCAAGGTGAGTGCGCGCCAAATACCCATTGGTAACAAAGTTGTGTGGAATAACAAACAATTTCTAACATCAGCGAATAGTATAAAAACACATCTATCTGATTTACATACTTTAATAAAGTGTACTTTTAATAATTGTTTTGCATAATAGAAGTAACAAACTGTGAAAAACGTGAAGCGCCTAAGATTCTGAGAATCAGACAAAAAGTAAATTTTATTACAAAAAAGTATAGGACAAGAAGTGAATCATTATGCCTAAAAACACAGCAAGACAGCTGATTGCAATTACTAGTTTTTGACTTTTAAATCAATTCTAGTAGGTGACACCCCATTGCTGTTCAATATTTTTTCTCATTTGCACTTGCTTTTATGCCCTGCAGAGAAGTCTGTATAAAACATCAGCCTGCCTAAAACTTTGATTAATACTGGGATCTTATCTACCAATGTTAAAGGACAAATGTCACATTTCAAGGAACAAATTGCATATCCTTCCAGTTTTAATATACTGCAGCCAATGTGCCAATCATTTACCAAACAAAACAAAGTGACATTTACTAATTCTTTAAAATGTCCCTGATTTAATGCTTTTAAAATTACCGTGTTAGCGAATTTTAAACCAGAATACTGCTTTTTTAATGGTAATTTACAGGTAATGTACAATACATTTAACATCATAGGGAAATTATAAAATTTAAGGTTTGTATTTAAATGTAAATTGTTATCCTTCTAGATATGTTGAAATTAAAATATTTAGTATAATAAACCTGTCCTTGCTATGCGGCCATCTCAGGGGCTATGTCCTTGTTATGTCCAGCTGATAGCAACTCTTTTATGCACATATAAGGCCTGAATCAAGTCCAAATGCAACTTACACATAAGTTGCATATTAAAAAGTTAAGAGTATATTCAAAATCAAGCTTATTTCAAAAATGTTTCAATTTAAATCTGGGTGTAAGTGCGCTCTGTCTAAACAGTATTCCCCGTATGTAGATACACAGAACAGACTGCAGTATACGGACATGTGTAAGCAAAATAAAATTTTATATCTGAACGCATTGAAATATCTTAACAGTATAATCATTTCTAGAAATATTTATTTTATTTTATATTTACTTTTCAATATTAATTACACAAATAAAGATGCTTTCCATGTCTACTGTACATACAATGCATTGTTACAGTCTAGCTTAGTTCCATACAGTTGTTCTGCTATAGCCACCAACACACATATGTGTACATTTAATTCAAAGACTATGTTGTGTCAGTCATCAGTCAGCATTTACACTTGCCCTGCAGTGTGTGCAAATGATGTAGGTGATCAAAGCTTACAAGAAACACAGGACTTGAATTGACTGCATCCGTGTCGGAACGTCCTTACTGTACATGGCCTACGTTAGCCTGTCACTTCCTTCCCCCATTCCACCTCTCAAGTAGTTGGTATTTGTAAGTGACATTTGTGTGCAGACATGAATTGAATACTATTGCTTTAATTGGTTGTAATTAGAGATGCTCAGGCGCGGTTTTCCAAAACCCTAACCGTCCCCGAACATCTGAGTACCGACCCGAGGAAACTCAATACTTTCCCGCTTCCTCGAATCTGAATCGAGGCAAAACATCATTGTTGCGTCATCAGATATTGCGGATTTTGGATTCCATAAGTACCTCCCTCCCCCAGCAGATCCAGCGCCATTGCTCACACAGAAACAGGGGTAGCAGTGTTCTTGTCACTCTCAATTCTCCAGTGACATTGCTCAGTGCCATTGCTCAGACAGAAACAGAAGGGGTGGCAATGTTCTTGTCACTCTCCAGTCTCCAGTGACATTGCTCTGTTGCATTGCTCATACAGAAACAGGAGGGGTGGCAGTGTTCTTATCAGTTGACAAAAACTGACTGGAACTGACTGAAAATTAATATTACTGAGGTTAATAATAATAATGCAGGAATTAAAAAGAGCCAAATTATGTGATTTTAGCAGTTTTTAGGAATTTAATAAAAATTACAGATCCAAAACCAAAACCAAAACACCTGAGGGCGGTTTTGACAAATCCAAATCCAAAGCACAAAGTTAATACAGATCCAAAACCAAAACACGGGGTCGGTGAACATCCCTAGTTGTAATGACTGTTGATTCAGGTCCATAGGCACTTGCTACAGAGACTCTTTGTGACATGTGAGCCTGTGATTTTAGACACTCCATATTTAAAGCCCCTCACACAATACTCTAGGAGTTGCAGTAAGATGTGGACATTCACGATGTACCGCCCACCAGAAGTCTCTGGCAATTTTTTTTGATGCGTTGACTTTCCAATAGACTGCAAGTGAATGGAAAACACACTGTAACTATGCAGCCACATCAACCCTCTAACCATATCTTGCAGTAAAATATAAAACAGTAATCATCATCAACTTTAGGATGATGACTGTTGTATTAAAATACAGTATAATAATGCAATAATTAATAAAGTGTGTCCCTCAAAATAAGTAACCAGCACCAGTGCTATAACATGGGCTAATAAGAACCAAAGCAGGTAGATGGATGTGGGTCCCCCTACAAAAGCGACAACCAGCATTAGTCAATGCCAGGCTGTGCTAGTCACACTATAGCATTTAATCCTGCACTGTAGTGTTTCACTGTCATTACTTAGCCCCAAAAATTGTGGATGCCAGTTTAAAACTGTGTATTAAATATTGTTGAGGTATTTGTATAACGCTGAGTGAGCTGTTAACGCAAACTAGAGGTGCGGCGAAGTGATTAGCTCTTAAAGCTAGCTAGAAGTGCAGAGAGTCGCACTGTCCAAAAGATAAATGTTACACCAAAGTCCGACCCCCGATCCATTTATAACCATCCTTTTTAATCATATAAACTTTTCAGTCTTTTATTTTTTTACCTTATGGCTTGTAGGCAGTGTAGGGACATGGAGCTGTCGTCTTTCTTACAGGTGGCAATTTTGTGTGTTTGAAGCTTTTTAGCACATAGCTCGGGGTGTGCCTGGAAATGCTTAACATGGAGCTGCAAAACGAGTCACATTAAAAGTTTAGACTGAGATTCGATCTCCATCAACTCTGAGCTGAAGCAAAATTCAAATACATTATTGGAATGAAAATGGCTGTGCATTCCTCCACATGGCCCTGACATTTACCTCTTTCAAAATTCATTAGAAAAGTCTTCTCTCCAATGTAACAAAGCAATGAGAAAGGCAAGTCAGATGCTTGGTTACATAGGGAGAGAAATCAGTAGCAGAAAGAAAGAAGTAATATTGCCAATTTATAGGTCACTGGTACGGCCTCATCTACAATATTGTGTTCAGTTCTGGAAGCCATATCACCAGAAGGATATAAATACATTAGAGACTACAAAGAAGGGCAACTAAAATGGTGCATGGCCTACATCACAAAATTTACCTGGAAAGACTAAAAGATCTTAATATGTAGAGATTGAAGCAGAGAAGGGAAAGGGGGGGGCATGATAGAAACTTTCAAATATATCAAGGGTTTCAACAAGGTACAGGAGGGAAACATTTTTCAAAGGAACAGAAGTACTAGAACACCAGGTCATGGACTGAAACTGTAGGGAAGTAGGTTCAGAGGAAATGTGAGGAAAAACTGCTACACATAAACAGTAGTGGATAAGTGGAATAGCCTCCCATCAGAGGTGGTAGAGGCTAATAGAGTAGAGCACTTTAAACATGTTTGGGATAGACATAAGGATATCCTTACAAAGATCTAAGGATCAAATAGGGTTTGAGGTTTCCATAGGTTAAAAGATGGGCAGACTACTTGGGCTAAGTGGTTCTTATCTGCCATCAAATTCTATGTTTCTATACAACTCCTCCACTCTGCCTGTTCATATTGCCACTTGTCTGCAAATGTGGTCATCTTGCTCTGTACACCTTTGCACCACCATGGAAACTGAGCGCACTTGCACAATCTGAACCACATCATCATCATCACCATTTGTTTATATAACCACATAGCCTAAAGCTGTGAAGCGTCTATTTTAAAGAAAGGGGGAAAGGGAGTGTGCATGTAGGCAATGTACAGTAAGTGCGTGCCAAGGTCGAGTGCAGGCACATTCGTCTGATTCAAGCTCTGGGCATCTCTGAGGTACGTGATTTTTAGCTGTATCACTTGTATCATCTACAGAGTAGGACTAAGTGCCGATTGATAGTGATGACAGTCGCGTATGCATGCCAAAACATGTGCCAGTAAAAGCAACTGTAAAAATATATTTAATGTGCAGTAGGCATTAATAACATCCTGATAAATATATTTCATGTTTAAAAACATGAAGAATTTTTTTTTTTTTCAATGTTTTATCTTTATGATTTTTTATCGACACATGTTAATGTATTTAATATATTTTTTATCTGTATACTCTGATAGGACTTTGTATACATATGTATTGTGTGTATCCTGCAGTGTGTTTTGTCAGCCTGCATACGTCAAGTGCCGTATAGACAGAACCGTACTTATACTCAACTAGAAACGTTTCTTTAGGTCCGCTTATACTTTAGTGTATGTGTTGTTGCGTGCAATTTCCGTACAATTAAAAGAAACGCAAATTGCGTTCACTTTACGTTCTTTGATGAATTAGGCCCAGAATGTATCATTTAGAACCTCTAAAATAGCTGTTTAATAGGCGTGTCATGTACTGTATAGTTAAACTGTTATATTTTAATATATACATTTATATAATATATTTATATTGTTTTTAGTTAGATCATTATCCTTTATATACTGTATAGTTGCTATATTATACTAGAGGGCTGTACTAAGACACAAATTGTAATGCTATCGTAAAAAACTAGGCAGGTGAAGCTGAATAAAAGTAATTACTGGCCAATTGGTTTACAAGGAGAGTAAATACATTGACATGATAATCATATTATAAACTAATTATTTATAGTGTGCACAGCACAAACAAATATTGATGAGCAGGCAAAAAGACACCACTAATTTATTATTTATATTCAATGACAAATTAAAAGTTTACAGCAAAGAAAAAGATCTAATTGGTGCACCATAGATTTAATTGAATGCAAAAATGAATATATAAAAGTATAGTGATAAAATATAAATTTTAAAATTTGATCAGTAGCGCAGCTGTAATATGGGGTGTGTAAGACCCCACCAAATAAGGCAAACTAAAAAAAAAGAAAAAAATTATTACAGCGTTGCAACTGGTCAAAATATAATCATGCTGAAATGATGCTGAAAAGGTATATTAGATAAAATGTATTTATATATAAACAGTATCACATCTAAATAGATGAAAGATAATCTAAAAAATACACATAGAAAAAATTACTGAATGTGAGCTCAAGATTATAAAAACAAACACAAGTGTAAGTTGTGATAACGACGCTGTTTTCAAACTTTCTTTGTTTCAAGTTAAAGTTAAACATGACTTTCTTATTCCTACAGACTACACAAAAAGAAGTGGAAAAACGACAGCAGCAGCTAAAAAATATCTGGGACCAAGGGGATTCCCTCAGAGGAGTGCTTGGAGAAAATGCAGACCTGGTGGATGATAAACTTAGTCTACTGAATAGTAATTGGCTGGCAGTAACTTCAAGAGCTGAAGAATGGTTCCGTCTCCTGTTGGTGAGTACAAATCTGCTTAAATAAGAATATGGTGCTCTCTTTAGATTATGAGGATGTTTGACGTTTACAGGTTGTACATTATCCCATACAGCATATTATAAGCAAGAGACCATAGGCCTGCTTAGGTAAATAAGTAACTAACAAATATCTCAATTGAGAAGTCTATATTATTTTATCACTTAGGTTTTCTTTCTTTATATCATACATGAATGAAATTCAGTTTTATGTCCTTGAAAGTGGTCCTTATAAATTACATTTATCCATTAACCACAGGACTTCTTACTGCAGCTACTGCTTCTCATTTATGAGTGGCAATATGGCTGATTCAAAATCGCACTAGACGTGCCCGTGCCTCGCTTTGCGTTAGATTGCCACAAAAGTTCCACCAAATTGCATAGGGTTATGGAGCAAATGACAGTGTTTGCAGAGGAGCAGAAGTTTGCATCAGCAGAAATAAGGAGAGCACCTAGTTATGGGTAGAAGTAAAAAATGAGATTTCAGTTTGAGGAGCATTTGAAATGAGATAAATGTGGTCAGGGTAAGTGAGACTAAAGTGTGTTCCTTACTATGTGAAGGAGTGCATAACAATCATACTCTACATAACAACTTGCTTTTTGCACAACTTCTGAGCATTTTAATAGGATGCATTTTGCACCTTCCTGTTGTACTTAGCCAGAGAGAGATATTTGCTTGCCCTATGTAAAGCATTATCTCAAAAACACAAAAGTATCACATGTAATAATGACAAACTCAAAGTCCCCTCACTATCATGATTAATTTGAGCCATAAAGGAAGTTAAACCACATAGTATTTTAGGACAATAACTGGCAAGTTTTATTTAATGAAGGTATCATTGTAAAGTGACATTGTGATGTGATAGTTACGCTTTTGTACAGCGCCCCTCTCCAGAGCTTTCAGCCTCTACACACATTCCATACGGTTCCCAAAGAGGGACAAGTGGTAATCTTGTGTGACTTGTTCATATTGTAGTTGTAAACTTTATTGCTTTACATTAAGATCACCAAATATTATAGGAACTTAGAAACAACAGCGAAATAGTAAAGTTTGTAGTGAGATAAATAGTGAAGATTAGAGTATTAAAAACTTATCTGCAAATATTTTTTTTGTTAATTTAAGCATGTACATTTTTAATACACTAATCTGCACTCTTTTTCATTTAAACTCTGTTGCACTGTTTGTTTGTTTTTAAAAAGCTCTTTATTTTCAAACCGTAGCATAGATTATATTATAACATAAGAACTCAGTGAGAAAGATAGCACACTATCCATATTGTATGCCATTCGGATACATAAACGACAACAGGCAGACAACAACTTCTGGATAGATATACGGTGAGCTGAGCAAATGCAGGATTTCATTTTTTAAAAGGTTATAGTGGGGGAGGAGGTGTGGTGCAGAAGAGAGGGGAGGGGAAGGGAAGGAGGAGATGGTGTGGGCCATAGATTTTGCTGTTATTTTAAGTTCTTAACATATTTGGTGATCTCAATGTGTACCAATAAAGTTTGAAAAGTAAAAGTGCACCTTGCACATGGTTACCACTTGTCCCTGTTTGGGAACTGTATGGAATACTTCTCTTTGGCTAACCTAAGGTAGAACTCCCTACTGGTGATATAATAATAACCAAAATTAAAAATATAAATAAGATTTTTGAATACTGACAAGATTTGCAACTAATTTTGATAGTTGCAGTTGAAAAACTAAAAAATTTGACAGCCTCTACCAGGAGAGGACTGGCAAACTTTGGCCTGGAGGACAAGACTCAGCTCAACAGCCTATTTTAAAGGAAAACAATGCAGGTGGCCCAGTGACTCAGCCCAAGATAGCCCACTATAGGACCAACCTGGGGGGCAGATGCCCCCTGCCCCCCAGCCCAGCCTGCCCCCACAGTCAGATGAAATTTTAGCCAATGCAGAGCTCCTGAGGTCGGAGAGTAGGTGTGCACCTTGATGAACACCTAGGTGCACAGATGCAAAGCATTTGGAATTGCAGATCAAGTGCATGTGAGGTCTGTTGGTACCATGGAAAAAAGACACCGTCCTGGGACAGTTTAACCAATAGATGCCTCAGGACTGAATATCATTCAGGTCAGCAACCTGGTTCTCTGGACTGTTTGTCTTATAATTGAGTGTTTCAAATTAAAGATTAGATTATGTGATATAATGC
Organism: Mixophyes fleayi; assembly: GCF_038048845.1. Classification (NCBI taxonomy): domain Eukaryota; kingdom Metazoa; phylum Chordata; class Amphibia; order Anura; family Limnodynastidae; genus Mixophyes; species Mixophyes fleayi. The sequence continues at coordinate 155,382,412 of NC_134403.1, read as the reverse complement.
CTGAATGAATAAGACAGCTCCTGCATTTCTAAGGAAAAGATTTATACCGGAGGGCATTATATAATGACTGAAAAGGGATGTGGGGGTCAAGGAATAGACAGAAGGCATGGAGGCCATGTTTGTGTATAAAGACAGGACAAGGGGGATGTAAAGTTCAGGCAGAGAAAACAGACAAAAGAAGAGCCATGGGTCTCAAACATGAAACCAGAAAAGGCATACAGGGAAACAATGGTGCAGACATGAAGCAGAGCTAAAAAAAAAACAGAACAGACAATAGCTCAGATAATCGATACATTCAGTATACAAGTGAAAGAAAAATACAATGGGAAGGGATAAGACTATGACGAGTCAAAGAATTATCAATGAAGAACTGTGGGAATATGGAGATCGAAAGCTGATAGAGAAAGGAAAATATATAGAATAGTAAAAAAAAAATAGAGTTTAAAGAAATATAAATAGATAAGAACTTATATGTTTATTGCAGGAATATCAGAAACAAATGGAATCCTTTGATCAAGGTGTTGCTAACACTACAGCTTGGATGCACCATGCAGAAATATTACTAGATGAGTTGGACCGACAAAAGCCACAGGAGAGAGAAGAGACTCTGAAGGTATCCCACTTATATGTCACATTGCACATTTCTGAAACCTATTGTGGTTTAAAAAAATGTGTTTCTGTCTTTTATAAACACTGCAGCAAAATGTATATACAACCTTAAGCCTGGGCAGACCTGTGTGTATCCCAAATGTGTTTAAACTGTTCTACTGTTGTTTTCTCGCTGCATCTTCTGGGAGTTTGTTCCCTTCAACCATTATTCGTTAAACACTTAGTGCCTGAGACATTAAGGAAAGTAAGGCAAAAAAAGGAGTAAATGTTCTCTGGGACACACCATGTGGCAATGCAAGGGGTGCAAATTAGTTTATTATTTTTCAAAATACTGGCTATTGTTCATGTAGCACACAGATACTTTATAGCTTTATTTTTACACTGAAATTTAAAGTGGATCTAGGACATTCCCTTAGGATGTAAGCTTGTATGAGCAGGGCCCTCTTCCCTCCTGTCTTCATACTTGTTCTTCTGCTCCATCTTTACTGCATTTAGCCTGCCTGGAGTTTCTTAAGTATTGGTATTTTTTGTTTATTGTTCTGTACTGTTTCACCCTGTATAGTCTATTGTTTGTACTGTGTACGGCGCCACAGAAACCTTGTGGTGCCTAACAAATAAATGATGATAATAATAATAATTCCCTACCCTAACAAAAAATCTGTCCCCACATTTTAAATTTACCTCCCCCTCCAATGCAAAATGGTTTTGCCCAGGTTCAAAGTTACTCCTTATTTATGCTTTGCACTCCTTAATGACTCAGGCCCTAAGAGCCTGAATTAAAAATAAAAATAAAGATGCCCAATTTGCATAGGAGCAAATATGCATCTGTACGCTTGCTTTTCTGTGTTTATATTTGAGATACACACATCATAGGATGTACAATAATAATAAACCAAAATCTGTGCTGAATATATTATATTTGGCAGAAATAGATCTGTGAAGGTATTGGCACTTATTTACATTTATTACAATATCACAATATTACTTTTACTAAAATATCAAAATCATACCCAATGTAAAAGGGCATTCACATAATTTAATATGCCTCCAAGTCAAAAGTCTCACCCCAGGAGACAAAATTCGGTAGAGAAACTTGAATAAACCGCTACCTTTTCCTATTCTTGGAAGTAGAATTAGAACTTTACAAATAGGAACATTGTTACTCAGGGCCGGACTGGGACTAAAAATCAGCCCTGGCATTTCAAGCATACAGGCCCATCTCTGTTGATGAGCATGAAAAAACTGTGTGCCGCTGCTGCGCAGCGGTGCCGCCAAGGGCGTGCCCACAATATGTTGGGGGCGTGGTCAACATGGGGCATTGATACATACATTATAATAAAACATTACATTTATCAGGCCCTCCCTATCATGCCACCCCCCCACCCCAGAAACACAATACAACACCCCCAGTCCACTATACTTATCTATGCTTCTGATGCTGTTGACATCCATCAGGGTGGGAACGTCCTGTAGAGTGAGCAGGGAAACTCTTAGTCTCACAAGATTAATAAATCTCATGAGACTTAGAGCTCCTCGGCTTGCTCTGCAGGCTGTGTCCTATCCAGGAACTGGGAGTAGCTATCCGCTCCCTCCTGCTAACCAGAGCTGGATTTAGGCTCAGGGGGCCCTAGGCACTTAAGACAGGGGGCTCCTATGATGTAATATGGTTATTAGACACATTTTCAACAAATACAGAGGCAGTACTGTTAGGTGCACACAGTTCTGCCTTCACAAGCAGTACAATGTGAAGTAAGACATACCTCCCAGCTGTCCTTGTAGTCAGACCAAATCCTGACTAAGCGGGACAGTCACCCACCAAATTCAGGACAGTTGGCACACTGTCCTGCTCTCTCTTACCTGTCTTGTCATTGTCACCACTTGTGGCTGCTGGTGTCTTTAGATAAGTTGCTGCTTGTCTGGATCCTGGTATGTTGGGGCCCCTATTTGAAAAAAAAAAAAATGGGTACATGACAGTTAGAAAACTCCAAACAGCAGCGGTGTTAACTCAATATAGCACACACGTTATAAAATTAGGCCTCACTCCAGCCCCAACATTAAAATAATAGTATTCCCATTTAATAAATAAATCTATTTCCCTCCCTCCAAACAACCTCAGAAAGAAATTAAATAGCATTTATGTTTAATAAAAATAACCATTTCCCACAACCATCCCAGGCATTAAATAATTCATAATCACATTTAAAAAAAGACCTCATTTTCCCCAAACAGCCCCACATTCACTTAATAGCACACATTATAGTCATATACTGTCCCTCACACACATTATAGTCATATACTGTCCCCCACACACATTATAGTCATATACTGTCCCTCACACACATTATAGTCATATACTGTCCCCCACGCACATTGGCCATATTTATTTTCCCCCTCCTACAGCCATTGCCCCCCCCTGCAGACATTTTCAATCACCCCCTCTTCCCCCTGCAGACATTTTCAATCACCCCCCCTTCCCCCTGCAGACATTTTCAATCACCTCCCCTTCCCCCTGCAGACATTTTCAATCACCCCCCCTTCAGACATTTTCAATCACCCCCTCTTCCACCTGCACACATGTTCAGTTCCTCTCCCCCCCTGTACACATATGCCGTTTTTCTGCCCCCCCTCCTTCCCTGCACACATATGCCATTTCTCTGCCCCCCCCTCCCTCCACACATACATATGCCGTTTCTCTGCCCCCCCCTCCCTCCACACATACATATGCCGTTTTTCTGCCCCCCCTCCACACATACATATGCCGTTTCTCTGCCCCCCCTCCACACATACATATGTTGTTTTACTGCCCCCCTCCACATTTACATATGCCGTTTTTCTGCCCCCCCTCCACACATACATATGCTGTTTTTCTGCCCCCCCTCCCTCCCTACACTTACCTCAGCACTGACAGCAGCCTCTACTGCAGCTAGTCCTACGTGGCCGGGAACTTGAAGCGCGGGAGCCGGGCCGGCGCACAGAGCCGTCATGACTTGTGACGTCACACAGGGAAATTTTTATTTTTTTTATTTAATCGGGGGATCGCAGGGAGCCGGACCGGCCCACACTGCCATCGGCCCTTCTGGCATTTGCCAGAAGTGCCAGATGGCCAGTCCGCCCCTGTTGTTACTAAATACAGAGAGATGGAAACGTCCATTACTGAAAGAATTAGCAGCGAAGATTGGCTCTCCTTTATATTCTGGGACTGCACTGACTGAACATAATGGTGGCCACCGATAGTAAGGCACTCTTATAGATGTTTATCACCAGATGGTGAACATAATGGGCCTGATTCATTAAGGAAAGTAAAGCAAAAAAATGAGTGACTTTGAACCTTGGCAAAACCATGTTACAATGCAAGGCATGGAAATGAGTTCATTATTTTGCAGAAAAGGAAAATTCTGGCTGTTTTTTCATGTAGGACGCAAATACTTGATAGCTTTATTTTTACACTGGCTTTAAAAGTTGATCTAGTACATGCTCTACCCCAGCTATAAATCTGTCCTTACATTTTAAATTTACCACCCCGTCTAATGCAACTTGGTTTCGCCAAGGTTCAAAGTTACTCATTTTTTTTGCATTACTTTAATTAATGAATCAGTCCCAATGTGCTTACAAGTGAAGCCAGCTAAATGACTGAATTTAACAGGTCCAAATTGATATTGTGCTTTTTCTGCTGTAAGACTCAGGGCTAGATTTACTAAGCTGCGGGTTTGAAAAAGTGGGGATGTTGCCTATAGCAACCTATCAGATTCTAGCTTTCATTTATTTAGTACCTTCTACAAAATGACAGCTAGAATCTGATTGGTTGCCATAGGCAACATCCCCACTTTTTCAAACCCGCAGCTTAGTAAATCTAGCTCTCAGTTTTGAAATGGGACTGTGATATTCCTTATTCTGCTGCATCTAATAAAAGATAGAAAATCTTTGACTATAACTTAAGCTTTTAGGGTGCAACCTAATACTTAGAGCATGTATACAATGAGGAAAAGAGAACAGAAGTATATTTTGAGGCACTCAGATGTTCATGCAATATTAATAAAAATCATATATTTTATTGGTATGCATTAAAAAGTATTATTGGTGGTTTCAAACAGATTTGCAAAATAATTAAAAACAGAAAGTGATAAAGTGTAATATGTTACATACAGTAACATGTGTATGGTTAATAAAAATTGCAGGTTTGACTGCAATGACTCTGCTGTCTCTACAATTATTGATCAATAAAAACTTTTATTCGTGTCCAGTATTTTTTTTACTGAGCTATTGAAACAATTATTTAGGATTTTGTTAATCTTCTTTGTATAGTAGGGAAGAATTGAATGTATGCGCTGAATATGTTGCAACAGCTCACTCATTGGGACCATAAAATAATTACCCCCTTAAATAAGCTCTTGTTAATTAAGAGATTAATATATAGACCTCTCCCTTCGAGATGTAGCTAGATGTCTATATTTTGCTGTTTAGAGACAAGATTTATCATTTAACTCTCTAAGCCAGCTAGAAAAGTTTTAATTCACCCATTTGAGTTTACAAATATACAATAATAATCTTTTATATGATCAGAAGCAGGGTGATGAGCTCTATTTGGAAGGTTTTTAGAAATTAGGGTACAATATCAAATGATCCCGCTAGAAGATACATATATACTAGGTCTTGTAAGTAGCTGTTTAGGTGTTAGTATGCAGCCCATATATCTCAATATCGTTCACCATATACATAGTAATGCTGTGCAATATAAGCAAAATTATTAAAAACTGACTGCGTAGAGAGTTTCTGGCTAGTAATCTAAGGTGCTTGGCTCAAATCAGCAACTATCCAGTGAATTGCTAATTGCCTATAAGGAGATCTTATCTCAGTAGCTTGAAAGAAAATATATGCTGATTATTCACGCTTTATATGAACTCATTCTCTTTATTTTTTTCACTTTTTTATATCTCTTTTTCTATTTTGGGCTACAGCTTTTAAAGTCTGAGCTGAATGATATTCAGCCAAAGGTGGATTCCGTGCATGACCAAGCAGTAGAGTTGATGACAAGCCGTGGCGATCACTGCAAGAGGATAATAGAAACCAAGCTGTCTGAACTCAACCAGCGATTTACTCCTATATCTCAAAGAATAAAGAGTGGAAAGGTATTTCCAAGTAAAGCAATACATATTCCAAATTGTGCATCATTGGGTTGTAAGGTCTAGATTTACTAAATGGCAGATTTAATTCAATGAAATGTTTTGCTAACATTAATTATACCGCAATTAGACAATTTTCTTGCCAGTTACTTTTTTTTCACTTATGGCATGTTTTTAAAATGTACTTGAATCAGTTAGAAATAACAGCAGGTTACAGCAATTACAAGAGTGTACAGAAAAAACTATTTCACTTAAATGTAGTTTGAATGCGTTTTCTCTAAAAGTTGTACAGACCATTAATTTATCTATTGATGTGTATTGCACATTGTTTGGTGCTAAGTGTAAAATATTGCCATTCCTCCTATATAGTAATGTATAGCAATTTTCAAGTTGTGAGCTTAATGTGATTGAACCAGTTGGAGATCTGGCTTCATTTACTGATATGGGCTTAACATGGATTTTTGCAAGACCCACTAAGAATGGCCATTATGCAACTTTGACTCTTTCAGAATATGCAGTAAATTATTATATATAATTATGAGCTCCACGTTATCATCATCATCATCATCATCAGGTACACATAGAGTATAGTTGGGTTGGGTACGTTTTCACGATTACCAGAAACCCGACAAGCAGGAGCCCTACAAAAAAAATTTGATTTGAAAAAAAAACCCGACTGCAATATAAACAGACTTACCTAAAAAACGAAGCTGCAGATTTCCGATGCCACCAGCATGCTGACAGGAACTCAATGTCTGGACCCCACAGGTTAAGTGTTTAAACACTTAACCTGCTGGTGGCATCGGAAATTTGCAGCTTTGTTTTTTAGGTAAATCTGTTTATATTGCAGTCGGGTTTTTTTTTTAAAATCGGATGAATGTTAGTAAATGGATTGTTTAGTGAAATAAATATTGTATATTCATTTTAAGACCATTACAAAGGTTACAAAGGTTTTCATAATGCTTTTAATTGACTAGGGTTAGAGCACCTTTATGTATTCCTTTAGCATCACTTACTTGAGCTACCTGGTTATTAGATTAATGGATCATCACAGCAGCATATACTTCAGGAAATGAGTGAGTTGATCTTGTTGCAAGACAGTAACCTGTCCACTCTTATGATTATGTTACTGGGGACAAGGCTACTTGTGACGGGACAGAGTCCTGGTGTGAGGAGGGAAATGGAGATTAGTAGAAAGCCACAGCCTGAGAGTTAGATACTAGATGGAGCAGGGTCCCCTTACATGACATAATAGTTCTCTTAGTCTTCTATCACATTGATACAAGAAGATTGTTGGGTTAAATGTACCTCTACTGGAGCATTGTACACATTACTGTCCACATTAGGGATATATTCATTCATGTACGCTTAGCAGACTTTTTTAAATACAATTTTACTTTCACTAATTTATTATTAGACATTAGAGTAGCTGTTGAGAAACCTTTAGGTAAACCTCACAAATAACAAGTTCTTAGGATACATTATTATACAGAAGCCTTAGCCAAACTTTTCTAACTGTACACATTGCACCGTTGCTCTTTTTCCAAAATTAGAGGACTGCTAGACACTTTTCTGACCAAACTCATGGCCACATGATGCATATGACACATTGCATTGTAGATACAGTTGAGATGGTTAGGCAGTAATGAGCACACTTTCCATATGTTGGTCCCCTAACAATTTTAACATACTCATGAATTTATATTAAATTTTAAATAAACACTCATACATCACTTTTCCCAGTAGACCATTAAGCAAAACAAGTAGCCCCCAGTCACTTCACATTTTAATATGAAGTAGTTGTCATGACATTTATTATCTTTGCTGCTGATACACTGGAGCTACAACGTAACTTTATGAGAGTTGATGAATATCCTCTTAAGTTTTTCAAATTTGCTTTTGCTTTCTTTAAAACAAACTTGCTAATATGGTGACATACTTTTGTATAGCTTCATTACTCAATGTTTATAAAACAGAATATAGGGAATTTGTCTTAATGATTTTTTGTCTGACCGGATAAATTATTTTTTATAATGTAATGGGATTTCATCTTGCTGTTAATCGAAATAAGATTAAAGGCACTCACCAGAGTACCACCCATTAAGTCTTCATTAAAACAACTCTTCCATTAAAAAGCAGGTGTTCTAGAAAAATTAGGAACTCCAAAATCATATTATCCAGAAAAATCACATGGATTTAAACACTGATTGGTGTTTGATATATATTTGTAAATGAAGAAATGTTTTCCGCATGAAAATTCAATTTAAGCTATATAGTTTGTTGAGAACCCCAAGTAATCTATGTCCCAAATTAATGTGATTTATAATTGAAGAACTGTTTACTAATATTGAAGTCACCATTCTACTGTTTAGTAAAGTTCCTATATCTTATATATTGCCATAAATAATATTTTAAGCAAAATAGAATCACTGACCTCTCGGTTTTACCTAGCAATATTTTATGTCATAAGTGATAGCTTGAAATGTTTCAAACTGGGCTAGGAATGAAGTTATCATCGTGATCATTATCATCATAGTTTAATTTAAGGCGCCACTGAATTCCCAGCGCCGGAAGTTTTGTCCATTCTCTGTTCAAAACAAAAGTTTTCACAATAATAAACAACAAGTGTTCAAAACTTGCATACTGTAAACTAACACATAGAAACAAACAACCAAACACATGACATTACAGCAAGCAACAACCACAACTTAAAAATATTGCCGAGCAGTAGACATATTTCTTATTATATCCAAAACGCCACATTTCATGTAGACATTAATTTGTTTTCAGGCTTTTACAAGACAGGTCAATTTTCAAAATGGTTTCTACTGCCAATCATATACATAGTATATATACTCATGACTCACAGCTATATGCCTATGTGCCAGATCCAGACGAGAAATAATAGATGTTGACGGGAGGTCAGTATTCACAGAACCTGCAAAAATATGCAGAATGGTTTATTTATCACCACATAATTGACTTTTCAGTCAGTGTCTAAGACTTTTGTCAAGAATCTTGACAAAGCCTGAAAAGAGGGAATGTTTTTCTGTTTACTGCTTTCAGGAAATTATGCTAGTGGGCAGAATTCACAAAAGTGTTGTCATGATATTTCTCCACTATTACCAATGTTCGTTTTAGAAAGAAAGTAAGTCAGGTTTGATGGCAAATTTAAAGTAAAATAAAATATTCAAGAATTCCACCTAAATTAAGAGATTTTTTTAAAAGAACTTCTAAACATTGAAAAATACTAATATTATTATTTGATTTATTGCAAATATATAAAGTAATCTCTTTATATCATGTAGATATAATTATTATTATTATTATTATTATTATTATTATTAATCATTATTTTTATGGCGCCACAATGTATCCGCAGCGCAGTAAAGAGTAAAAAAATACAATACAGACAGTATACAAAAGTACACCGGTACAGTAAATCGATTATAACCAAGACTTCAGTATCGCCAAGTGTGACGAAACGAGTGTGATACGCTAATCATTCTGTTTCTCGTTTCTCACATAATGTGGATTATAGCAAATACTTTTATAGCCCTTGCTTTTGTTCCCCGGCTCACCAGACTACAACTGCATTGTCCAATTACTTGTGGTTAAGGGGATATTGTAGTTCAATGTAAATATGTATATTGTGTATTATATATTGATGACTTGCAGTAATGTTATTCATTGTCCTTATACTGAAGCCAGGAGGGTTATGGGTAAAGATCAGGTGGTGTCCACAATATAGGTGAGAGGGTGGGAGCTGCAGTCATTCTCCTCCTCCTTCCTCTACAGGAAGCATGGAACAGCTGGGGACTTTGTGACATCACAAAGTAGTGTAAGGGGTTAATTTTAGGAGGGGCTCACTGCTACCTTATCCTTGGAAGTAGGGGAAGCCAATTAGCATCAATTGTTCTCCTTAGGACTAGTCCAGATGTTCTGTCTGCATCCCAGCAGGGGGCTTCTGTGAAAGGACAGCTCATCTTCACTGCCCTGTCCAAACCCCCTAGTCCTGCACTGACCAATGGTTAAGAAGAATAGACCCAGGGGTTTGCCCAGGGAGGGAAAAGACTGTGGAAATTAGACCTGAGATTAAAGGAATGACTCCAGGGTGGAAGGGTGTTCATTCTGGGATTTCATTCATGAAGGTGCAAGATCTAGTTTTGAGTTGTCGTTCTGTAACTAGAGTCTCTATATGCAGCTGAGAGAGATCCATGGGTCGTGAAGTCTGGACAGCCAGGTGACTTTAAGTCCTTAAACTAGTGTGGTAAAGGAGAGATGTGGTAAACTTGCCTGGCATTTATTTACTGTATGTACCTAATATTCTAGTGTTGTTTGTATGACAATAAATTTACTGTTGTATTTTTATAACTGCATTTGCCTGAGTGACAATACGAATCCTAGAAGGTACTGGGTAGACTTCCCTGGCATAGGAAGTCACTCGTGGGTGGCCAGCCAGCGTGAAGTGGGTAGCATTGAGCCAGATAAACCCGGTATCTTCACATCAAGCATAGCAAGTACAGTGGTGTAGGAGAAGAAGAAATGGTATAGAGACAGAAGGGAAGAGGGCCCTGCTCATAAGAGCTTACATACTAAGGGGAGGGGAAACAGACAGCAGGCAAGATAGGCGTCAATAGAGGGGATGAAGCGCAAGAGGAGATAGGGAAGTGGAAGGGGAGGAGAACAAGGAGAAGATTATGTGGATGGATGGTAGGCTTGATGAACAAGTGGGTTTTGAGAGCTCGTTTGAAAGTGCTAAGATTATGGGACAGATGGATGGTCACATTCCAGTGGAGGGGGCAGCACGGGAGAAAACTTGAATTTTGGCGCTGGATGAGGTGATCAGTGCTTAGGTCATTGGTCGAACGCAGGGAACAATTTTTATTTTTTTTTCTTAAATTACAATTCAAAGGCACTGTAACCTTAAAACTTTTCTTTGTTTAATTCTATCTATATGTACTAGACATAGTTTTATGCTATCACTCTGTGCAGGCTATCAGCAAAGTCAGTGAGCTGTATCTGTTACTACTATGTTATATTTTGAATATACCGACAATGTAATCTTATGTAGTCCCTACCTAGTATGCCATGCCCCCCAAGATGCAGAGTGAGTGAATTATCACCCCTCACTATGATGAATGATGCGTAAATGGTTTTTTGCTGTTTGTTTTTCTGTGAATGAACAATTGCATTTCTCTATACTTACAGTAATATAGAATTTGCGACACACACGTTACAATATGATCATTTTAACATGGTAATTTGGTAATTTTTTATCAGTTTTTAAGCAAGCAATACTGATTGCTTTATACACTTTATAATTGTGATCTAAAGAAACACATTTTTAGTGCATGCGCATTGTATGACAGTTATAGGGTAATTTTGCTTTAATAACATGACACCTATACTACCTTTTTACTATGTAAAGTCTCTAGTTCTGTCTATATAGAACTTACCTTTCCTGAAGTTCCTGCTGTCTTTGGGCCTGATGTAGAGTCGGACGCAAGTCTAACTCATCAGCACACAGAGCACATTTAGCCAAGTCTCAATTTGCACTCCAGACTGAGGCGAATTTCCCTCTTGCACCTCTCTGAGCTTAGAGAAGTGGACTGGGGAAAGAAGTGGGTGAGCCTAGTAATGTAAAGGTGTGTTCACGCTCTTTACATGGTATACTGAGCTGAAAGCAGCTGCAGATAGGTCTCTAGGAGACGTAACTTTTGGGGTGCTTTCTCATGGTGCAAAAGACCTTGCTGTATTGAAAACAGAAGTTAAAAAAATAGTTACATTTATAAAAAAGGCATGCACCCCCTCCTCAACAGCTTTACCAAGCCTTGTACTGTTTGGGGGGGTAGAACCATTTTTTATTTTATTTTACATTAATTTATTTATTCATTTATCTGCTTTACAGGGACACTGTGACTAATACACTTAAGTCTATCATGCACACTGGCCCATAAGGCAGATAAAGAGGTGTGTTTGTGCAATCTGCCTAGTATTCTAAGTTGCATGGATAGATTTCAGTGTAAATTGCGTCCAATTCTATATCAGGCCCTTTAGGAGCTGGCTGTACTGAGTCCTCTATCTATGGCTACCCCCCTTCATGATGTTGACCACTGTTTTCTCCCCGATGATGTTGTGTAATATACACTTTACTAGACTGTATATAAAAAATGGCTACAGATAGGATAGGGCTTATATGGACAAAATAGACCCTAATGTAAAGTTAGTCATTAAATATAACCATATTGGAAAAATACATATACAAGGGTGTAGAACAGTGTATTGACATGAGCAATCTGACATCTACACAGCACACAAACTCTGTCAGGGTATAGAAGCGTTGTTTTACTATATGGTGATAACTACCCTTCCAACCATGACCCACTACACCCAGTCTACACATAATTGATTAGTCCAGAAAATATTGACATTATCATTTATTATATGTATAGCAAACATAATTTGAATACTCCACCAAATAAGTTGTATCTTATTTTTTTTTACAGGCAATGGTCTCTTTCAAGGAACTGGAACAATTTCATTCTGATATCCAGAAACTAATTGAACCACTGGATGCTGAGATCCAGCTTGGAGTGAATCTCACGGAAGAAGACTTCAATAAAGATATGGTAATGTATTCCTGGTGGAAATGAGGAACAGTGTAGAATGAAAAATAGGAAATACTTTTCTCAAATAATATATATATATGTGAATGATAATTACACTGTACAGATATGCAGGCCCATATTTGTGGAAGGTCTGTCAACCCTAATTTGGTAATATTATCCCATATTTATAATGTGAGTTATTACTGTACTTACTATGATGACAATTCATTTGGTGGGGAGGGATGTACTACAACTATTTTGACCATGCATATGATACTATTTTACGCCATAATTATATAAGAGGGTTGAATATTTTCATCTAAATGACCATATGTAAAGTAGGATATGTTAATACAATATCATGAGCTGAGAACTTTTTTTGCGGCAGGAATAAGTGCTATAGGTGTATGTCGTTACCTAATCTTGATTATTTGTATATTTTTGTCTAAGGTTTAATTATAGTGTTGATATATTTAGGTACTCACCCATCATGAGTATAGTGATGGACATACATCCAGGACCCATATAACAAAGTTTTACCGCTGAAAGTCAGAGGTTTGGCTTATTTTATGTTTGTAAACTTTTGGCTGGTTACCCTGATTGTCCATCCAGCTCCAAAGATCTTCTCAAAATTGTCCGCCTACGTTTCTACAGATGGGACATGGTGAAGTATTTTCAAGCCTGTGTCGTGCACTATCCCTTCATTGTATTTTTATAACCTCACCATGTCTTATGTGTGGATTGAATAACTGAATAAAATGCCCCCCTTTTATAACATTAACATTCTTGAAAGGTGGCCCAGTGCAATGTCTCATGCAGTCATGGAATGAAAATATGAATGTATTTATATTTAATAAGGAAAGAATCACATAATTGACTTAAAACATTTAAGCACCTATATTTGCAACAAATGTGCAGCACGAAAGATTCTGAGGTGGATATTTTGCTAGAAATCCTTTTGTACCTTAGTTGGAATCTCCGGAATCACCAAGGCCTTGGCTGGAATTACCAAGGTCTCAGAGTGGTGATATCCCAGCATTAACATTGTATGTTATGTTAATACAGAAAAATTGCCTTGCTGTTATGGTGGAAACTAAGTTTCTGTTAAACTGGCTTGGGAACTGCAAAGCACTGCACAGCTGCCCAGCATACTTGTCCACTTACACTGCAATTATCATCTTCCCTCAATCATCTCCCTATCAGTAATAAATGTAATGTTCTAGAGACTTTATTATTTTATGTATAAATGGTACAATGATATGAGGCTAGCAAACAGAAGGCATTTTCTATTTATTTTTCTGCTGACTGTCTGTAAGCCTATGACAGCCTTGCAAAAAAGCCAAAGGTGGCATGAGTGAAACCTGTTTACTATGCCAACTATTACTATTTATATATTACCCAGTGGTGCCCTGTGTACTACACAAGTTTATGATCCATAGTCTGAATATGCTGCTGCGAAAGTACAAGGAAATCTTGACACTCTGTAAGATTGAGAGACAGAACATGATGGCAGGAAAGTCATGGTCGTCTAGTCAGATGGATGCCATTTCTAGTAGTGTGTCATATCATCATCATCATCGCCATTTATTTATATAGCGCCACTGATTCCGCAGCGCTGTACAGAGAGCTCATTCACATCAGTCCCTGCCCCATTGGAGCTTACAGTCTAAATTCCTTAACATGCACACACACACACAGACAGAGAGAGAGACTTGGGTCAATTAACCTACTAGTATGTTTTTTTGGAGTGTGGGAGGAAACCGGAGCACCCGGAGGAAAACCACGCAAACACGGGAAGAACATACAAACTCCACACAGATAAGACCATGGTCGGGAATTGAACTCATGACCCCAGCACTGTAAGGCAGAAGTGCTAACCACTTAGCCACCGTGCTGCCCATCATGTCTCAGGACTTTCCAACATATTTATTTCCAGGTGCTCTCCTTGCCTATATGCAGCTGCCCAGAACCATGAAGATTAGGCACAGCTGCTTCATACAAAGAATGACCCTCCAAAGTGTGCAACATAATACACAAGTTAATATTTGTATCTTTTGTCTGAACATGCCTGTACGGAAAACACAGGGTTTCCATTGTACAAGAAGTCTAACAAAAGTAGTTAGAATTATAATAATAAAAAACCATGAAGAAAAGTGGTGATGCTCCTGTAGGTAAATGTATCACTTGCAATACATTTACTTCAGTACGTTTCCCTAAGCCCATCATTAGTGGTACAAACAAAGGTATAGTCCATAGTATGCTTAACAGTGCAGAGGAAAATATACTTTGAGGAAATAATTGTTTTTTTTCTCACTATTGTTTTATTAGAGCAAAGATGATGATGGCCAAGTGAAAGAATTGCTGCAAAGAGGAAATAATCTTCAGTTGAAGATTGGTGATGATAAAAAAAGAGAAGAAATCAAACAAAAACAACAACTGTTACAATCTAAACATAATGCTCTCAAGGTAACTAGTATGAAATGATCATACTTATATGGGTAACATGTTTTAAATATACTCCTGTTTAATAAGTTGTTTTTATTTAACAAGTAACATTAAAAACTCAGGCAAAATAACTCTTTATATTTGGTGTGTAGTGATGTAATGGTAATGTCATTTATGTCACATGATTGTTTTTTAAAGTTGCCTAATAGAGAATGCATTACTGCTTTGTTTCCTTTAAAACTGTATTGTGCATATTATAAGTAATAATGGACCCATTGCTATAAAATAGAGGCTGCAGGCCTCGTGCTTTTAAATGGTCACATAACTTCAAGGCGAATCTTAATAACCTTCTATAATAAATTCCAAGCAAGGCTCTCTGGTGATTAAGGTGGAGGGTCAGACAAGGGATGACACAAGGGATGAGAATTGGGAAAGACCATTTAAACTGAACAGCCACTTGTAAGCAACATTTTAAATATATATTCTGAAAAATTGGAAGCAGAGATGGCGCAGCCAGCAGAGGCAGAACTAGCGATCTGTGAGCCCCCGGTGCAGGTAGGCGGGGAGGAGGGAGCTAGGGCCCCCTAAGCTCTGCATCTGCCATGCAGCAGGCCCCATTATCTCCAAGGGCCCCGGGGCACTGCACCTGCTGCACCAATGGTAGTTCTGACACTGGCTGCCAGTCATAAGTTCCCTATTTACTCTTATACATCAACAGTAACCAATTACACATCAAAACAAAACATAAATTTAAAAACTAAATTCATACCAAAATTTGAACCAGAAAAAATAGCTATAATATAATATATTAAAATAAATATATATAATTTTTCTATCCATTCTAAAAAATGTTGTCCACTGTTTTACAAAAAAAGCATGTACTGTTGATGAACCTTTCTAAGTTAATAATCTTATCATTATTTAAGAATGTTGTTTCAAATGTCCTCTGAGAAGTTTTATGTATAAATTGTTACATAATTAACTCGCGATCAATATAAAGGAATTCAGAGCTTGATCTAAACTACTGGCCATGCAAATGAGGTTTCTAGGTTTTCAGGGATTATTTTTTTATCTTTACCGGACGCTAAGGATGTCATATCTAGAGATTTAGCATTATCTTTAATTATGACAAAATGTCCTTTAAATCTCTCCTATAGGGCACTTCATTATTAGTTGTGTTTTCAAGAAGTGAGGTCATTGATTTTCATTTTTTGTTAGTCAATAAAGGCATTCACCCTTGACAGATAAAAACTCAAAGGAATATTGATTACTTTAAGAAAATTCAAACAGACTTATATTAAATTCTTATAGCAGTTATTTGTTCGTTGAAGTGGTCTTTGGATCTCTAGATATTTTTTCTTGTCCATTGTGGGGCACTTGATTGCTCATATACTGATTTAAAACCTGAATAAATAAATACACAATGTATTGTAATTTCTGAAGCGTACATTATTATGTGAACTATGTAGTCATAAGATCGATAGTTATGTGTGTATGCATGTGTCTGCAGCACTGTGACGTACATAAAGGATTTACAATGCGTATATCACTGATGCAAGTGATATCTATATGCTACCTCCAGGGTCTCACTCTGTGTCATGGACATTGCAGTAACTGTGATCACACCAGAATACAGTTTATTGTGCTCCTAGAAATGCTAATGAAATGTGTATGTGTGTATATATATATATATATATTGGGAAATGTGATGAATGATTTTTAAACAACACGTTAGAGATATTTCCTTTATACTATGGGCCTCATGTAGAAACTGCATTTTCAGTGTATAATACACTTATTTATTGCTACGCATAGCCACCACAAAGCAATAGTTACACTTTCAGCCATATGTAGATGCATCTTGCACTTGTGGCCACTTACAGACCCTTATGATTGAAGAGGCGGAACAGGGAAAGTTGGAGACATATATGGGCGTGTTAGAGCAAATGCAACCTATGTAGACTGAGGGGTATATTTACTAAACTGCGGTTTTAAAAAAAATGGAGCTGTTGCCTATAACAGCCAATCAGATTTTAGTTATCATTCATTTAGTACATTCTACAAAATGACAGCTAGATTTTGGTTGGTTGCTATAGGCAACATGTCACAAACGCCCAGCCTGTCCCAGATACAGCAATCTGAACAGCTGGCTGTGACTGGCGTCACCTTAGTCACTTAGCAATGAATACACCTTTTCTCCCACCACCAGAACCAATTGTTAATGTGTCACACTTAAATCACATACACATTTAGCATAAGCCTTACTGGGCTTCGTAAATTCACAAAGATTAATGGAGAACACGCTAGATTCAATTTATTTAATCTGAGAAAGGTTTCCAAGGCTTATTTACAAAAATGAATAACAAGACATACAATATGTTACACAAATGAGTTTCAGAAAATAAAGTAGGAAATAAAATCAGAGTTACTACTTACTAGGTGAGACCTGTGGGGAAATGTATGAACATGCGGGTTCTTCAACACCCGCGTGTTTAGCGTGTTCGGCGATTAAATTTCAAGCGGCGCTGCATTGTAAAGGGAAACTTCCCTTTACAATGCAGCGCCGCTTGAAATTTAATCGCCAAACACGCTGAACACGCGGGTGTTGAAGAACCCGCATGTTCATACATTTACCCACTGGTGTGTGAGGGAACACAATTGAGGAAAATGACACATTTCAGTCTTGATAGACCCGCCTCATGAAAATGCACACGTTATTGTCTAATTCAGAAGATTTGAAACCTTTTTCCACATAACTATCAGTTTAGCTGTCAATAATGAAATGTCACAGGGCTTTCTAAGTGAGCTAGAGATGTCCTGAGATCGGAATGTTCACAGGACCTGATTTCCCACCTTTGCTCGTCCTGCTTGACTAGATGGTATACAACTTTTGGGCTTCAAACTCCTCCAAGATACTATTTCTCCCTGGTCTGGCTATTTCAACAGATTAATGACACTTGCATAAGTTCAAACTCATGTCATCTAGCAAAGCACACGTTGAGATTACATTACAAGATTACTTAAAATATACATTGTCATACATGAATTCAACAGAAAATAGCAATCAGTCATTATTTATACTACATAACATCTCCACTTTGTCAAACCTGCAGTTTAGTAAATATACCCCTGAGACTCAGACGTATATGCATATGTCAGGATGCACACAATTTGTGTTGTCAGAGAGGTTGTCTATTTATAAATTGTTTTAAATTGTCTATATTTCTGCATTCATTTACTCGGTGGAAAATACTTGACGTGAAAGTGGGTGGAAAAATGCTACACATATTGAAATAATTTGACACTATTTATTGACGGGAACTCAACTTCTTTTTTTATATTGAATCCCCAAAATTCTAGCATCTCTAAGTTTAATTCTATTCTATCTTTCTCTGCTGACACCAATCAGTGTCTGATCTCTGTTTATAGCATTTAACCAAGGAAAATGTTTTATCATTTTAGTTTTGTGAACGTGTAACATAAACTAATAAGTATACAGTATTTTGTCCATTTTTAAATGTCTGTATTTTTCAAATTCAAATAGTAAACTATACATAGTTGTAAATTTGAATTCACATTGATTTACATATTACAGTAACAGCATAAATTGGCTATAAGTAACATTTCTATCCAGTCAGCCGTGGAAAATTGTAGATGAATATGGGGGGTAATTCATCTAACTCGTTTACATTTTAATGTAGCTTTTATTTATAAGCACAACCATCTATGATTTATTCTGAATTATAGCTGCAGCAGCCACATTAATACGTAAAAGGTTTTGATTAATGAGTCCCTTTGTGCTACAGCCAATGAACTCTGTCACTTCATATATTCTATGAAAGGTTAGCAGTTGGGCTTACGCGTGAATTCATGCTTTGTTGAAATGTGTATACAATTCTTTAAAATAGCTACAGTTATGAATGTAACTTTTTTGCATAGAGTAAACTGCAAATCATCTGTGATTTAAAGTCGGACCTCATATATATATATATATATATATATATATATATATATATATATATATATATATATATATATTTATATTTATATATATTTCCTGTGTCATTCATCATATAAATAGGATTTGAGATCACAAAGAAGAAAAAAAGCTTTGGAGATTTCTCATCAGTGGTATCAGTACAAGAGGCAATCTGATGATTTACTGAAATGTTTGGATGATATTGAAAAGAAAATCGCAAGTCTTCCAGAACCCAAAGATGAGCAGAAGCTTAAGGTATTCTTGCGGATGTGTGTATGTATACACAAAATATAGATAATGCGTACTATAATTTAGTTCCCTTGGTTATGATACCAGTGAATGCAATGTAGAATTAGATGCATAGCACTGGCATGTTGACTGTAACATATGCCAGTTGCATTTTGTTTCTTTTTGGTGATACAAATTGATCAAATATGTTTAAAGAATCCTAGCATACACTTTGTATATGCTATTTAGGCATACTGCATCCAGTTTTATATTGCATGTTTCACTGGGATTTGTTTTAGGAATATCTGTCTTTCACATTATTGGTCTGTGTATTAGGCCAGGCTTAGGGAACCCTGTGGCTCACTGAGACCCATGGGACTACAAGGCCCAGCATGCCATTTAGCCTTTGTTTGAACCATTAGTAGAAGATTTGTGAATTGTTTTACTAAAAACCTTACTAATGGCCCAATATAATGAGGCATCCAGGGAACCAAATAGCATGGGCTTCATCTGTACTAAAAAACCACAGGTTACATACCTTTGTATTAAACTCTTTGTTGTGCAGTCATATTCTATGTTAATATAAAATGATGGAGTGGTACAAGCCTCATTATTTGATCAGCATGCAAAGTGAGAAAAAGTAATCATTTGCAGCTTTAAATAATTAAAATAAACAGATGTATTTCAAAAAGTGGTGTAAAACTACAGTTAAATAAATGAAAGCTTAATATCTTAATTTGCAATATCTCAATTTGTTGTGCTCTACTTGTTTGTTTTTAAGGGAGTCTCCATCCATTTTCTTTTAATTCATTTACTCTATCATTACTACATTACTTACTGCCTTATGGCTGAAATACAGCCTTATTTGCAGCAGTAAGGATGGACTGTGTGAGAACACAACAGTGATGCTTAATTGTGTGAGAATACAGCAACAGTCCAATGTCAATATAAAAAACAAGCCAAGAAGAGAGCTGTGAAAGCGCAAGTAGAGTTTATTTAGATACATTAATTAAGCAGATGATCCAAACAGATTTAGTTAGTGCTTTTCAAAGGAAGGCAGCAACTAGCCATGATTTGTAAATCATCTTATTATCAATATTGTGAAAAAATGGATGGAGATCAGTTTAAATTAATTGTTGAGCACTAGATTTGCACTAAGTACTCTTTATTGCCTGTAAAGTCCATAACAATTATTCTATTGTTTGTAATAATATTAACTTGTATCATTGTGTATCTTTGTTCCAGATGAACTAATGACTAACAGTACGTGGATGACTTCTTTCTCATATTAGCACACTCCATCCATCAGAACATGTCCATATGTTACTGTCCAGTCACTCCAAATTGTCCTTTGCATCCAATGAGTTCTGTTTTTCACCATATTATTTTGCTTCATTATTGCTTTGGTTTGCCATTAACTAGAAAAAATATTTTAAATAATATTGATTTTTGTTCAAAAGCCATAATTACTGATTCCCACTTATCAAATAAAAGGTTTACATGTCCACGTAAGCTAGACATATATAGCGGAGACATACTGTAGAGTGCATGTATTAAACACAGAAGCTAAAGACGGTTAAAATGTTGTGTTGTTTTTGCATCAGTCTACTAGTATAAGTTTTTTGTTGTATTGTTTAATTATTTGTCACAATAAAAGTGTAAAAAGAAAACAAGTGACAGTGTTGCCAGAAATATTTTGCTGCTACTTCTAATGCAAGTTCATTAATTAGCTAGCTAACTGCCCTGGACCCTGTATTGGTTTTGCTCACTAGGAGATTGATGGAGAATTGGAGAAGAAGAAAGAAGAACTGAATGCAGTACACAGACAAGCTGAAAGTTTGTCTAAGGAAGGGGCTGCCAAAGCGGTGGAGCCAACTCTGATCCTTCTTAACAAACGCTGGCGAGCAATTGAGAGCAAATTTGCTCCATTCCGAAGACTGCACTATGCACAAATTGTGAGTTATTAATGCAAACCTGAGAGTTTGCAACTAACCAGATTCTACTAACAATGAGCTAGAACTTTGTGAACTAAAGCTATGGATAACTTATCTACAATACTGTAGCACAGCCCCTACTCTAGTTGTACTATTTCATTTAAACCCCCTTTACACAAGTCAACTTAAAACTCAGTCATTCATTTATACATGTTACTTTTTTTTGCTTCATTCATTTTATCATAACATCTCAAAGGATATAGTGTGTGTTACTATTCATTGTAAATCACAGTAATGGGTAGTAGGATTTCAATTATTCATTTCATGCAATTTTTCTTTTTAATATATGTATTGAGAAAAAAAATTCTATACATATATACTACAATATGCAGTTGAATGTCTAATATTTTCCAAACTTAGATATAATTATTACTATTGGCTTAAGAAGAAGCTTTTCAATTGATTAAGTCTTGTAAATCACTGCCTTGTGGTGGAAATAAAGCTGCTGCTAATACACCTACTTGTCTACAGGACAATTGAGCTGGCTTGTAACAGCAGATCTTATTTATTGCTACAACAGACTTTGGCAAGCATAGAACTGTGCTATCAGATTATTGGTTCTTATTACAAACAGTTAACCCTTAGTGCAGTGGAAATACTGCTTAGTTAGAATGCTGTTTTCACACCTTTGGCACTAGAAAAGTGATTAATAAGCAATGCGTTTCAAGTCATCTTATTAATTGGAGTATATAAATGTAAAAAGTATGACTTGCTGTTTTACTTTAATTGGATTATTGATTATCCTACTTGCACAGGGTAAATATAAATGTAGTTAAAGATAGGAGTAACTTGCTAGCATGTTGTCAGTGAAATGTTGCGTAACAAATCCAGAAAATGAATAGTGAATTCTGTAATTAAATAACGAGACATGAGAATTGTCGTGTTGTGCTGACGGGTGCGCTTAGAGCTTTAGAACTGAGAAAAGAGTTGAACAAAATGTAGGGTTCAACAGGAGAATTTGAAAAACATAAAATATGTTTATGCAAATGTGCATAACAAAACATTTGCTGGTGTTAATCAAATAAATATAAAAATAACGTAAGCAAAGGATGGAGGATTTAACACTTCTGATGATGATGTGCGCAACATTATTGGAACTTGTGATCTCCTTGTCAGGGTTATATTTAATTTACAGATAGGTAGAGTTTATTTAGTTTTCACAGTTTTTTTAGTTTCTCCTTTCCTTTTGAATGCACTTTTTTCATTACAATATATTAATGCAAATATAAGCAACTTAGGTAGAAAGTGTATGTTAGGATGTATCCAGCAAAATATGACTTCATCCTTTGATATTTAACAGTACCAACAACACTTTGGAGATTTTACTTTATATTTTCAAGTTTTAGCCTTAGCTGATTGTGTTGTTGACCCTAAAGAGATGGTCACATTTATTTCAAATTTCAGAGATTGTTCAAATGTACGTCTAACAGCCAGTGTCACTGTAAAATATGCTCACTGAAGGAACTGCGGTAGCAGTTATTTTTTATTGGCTTTGGAATGATTTGCACCTAATATGATCCCACATTCTGTATGCCTTAGCACACCGCATAGGGCAAGTCCTTATACTAGTTGAACAATGAAAAATGTCTAATATATACATACAGTTGTGGCCAAAAACATTGGCACCCTTGCATTTTTTTTCTAATAATGCACAATTTCTTCCATAAAATTTTGAAAATTAAAAATTATTTTGCTATCCACATATGTATTTCTTTGGTTTGCAGTGGAATAAAACGTAAGAAGCAGACACAATTACTCATACTAGTTTACACACCACTGAAATCCTTAACTGATCCAGGCATAATTAATGACACATTTTAGAAGTCGTTATAAATAATTATATTTCAAGGAGGTGAGAAACTTTAAGGCCTCTCTGGATGTGGTCACAAGAGAAAATTTGATCAGAAATTGCGGCTCAGGATTGTTCGAATGCTGGAGGGTGAACCTCAATCAAATGCCCAACAGATTCAAGATGACCCTTAGATACAAGATACAACAGTTTCAGCTCACACCATCCTTTACCATCTCAATGAAAGGAAGATATGTGGTAAGAGGCCCAGGAAGGCCACACTGCTGAGAGAGAGACATAAGAATGGAGTTTACCAAAACACACAAGGCAAATCCCTTCCGGGAGAATGTCCTGTGGACAGATGAGACCATATTAGAGCTCTTTGGTACAGCACATCATCCCTATGTTTACAGAATCAATGATGTTTTGGGCTATTGTGCTGCATCTGGCACTGGGTGCCTTGAATGAGTGCGTAGCATCAGGAAATCTGGACATTACCAGACCATTTGATGTGCAGTGTTGAACCCAGTGTTAGAAGGCTGGAGCTCCGCCAAAGGTCATGGATCTTCCAGCACATCGATAACACATGGGAATGGTTTGAAACAAAATCCTGGGCTGTTCTGAAGTGGCCAGCAATGAGTCCATATCTAGATCCTACTGAACCCCTGTTGGAAGATCTGAAAGCAGCAGTTGGGAAAAGGTACCCTTCATATCTGTTATAAATGGATCAGTTTGCATAGGAAAAGTGGACCAAACTAGGGTGTCATCAATTTCGTCAATCTTTTGATTTTTAATTTAAATGGATATACAGTATTACATTCAGAATCAAAATGAAGGTTCTGTATATTAACAGAGAAAGAATTGTGGAGACCAAATACTGTTGTTAATTTCACCATATGTTTAGGGGAAATTGTGAGTTATTGGAATAAAGTACAATGGAGCCTACATTTTTGGCCACGACTATAAAATGAAAACATTTGTTTCCAATGAGCCTCAGATGGTGTATGTTTATGCATACATTTTAGTAGCTTATCCTGTGTATCTCTAGGTATTGTTAAACCGGAATCTCCACTTGCATTGCCAGCCTAATGTTAGATAGTTTAACAAGAGCTAGAGAAGCTCTGGAATAAGCTTTAAGCACACAGAAGGTTAACCATTCCTAAATGAACCATGATCTAATAAGAATTGATCTTTGTATTAAAACTATGAAATAGTCATGCTAGTCACAAATATTACATTATCCCATCTGTTGGGAAGAAACATCGGCCATAGTAAGCTTGTCAGCTGCAAGGTCATACGACAAGGTCCCAAGCAGTATCTAAATGTGTATAGAAATAATAGAAAGGGGGGATGCTGCTCTATCTCAAATAACAATATAAAATGTCCCGGTATCTGTGCCAGATGTAATAAACTCAATAACAAGTGTCATGTTTAATATAGATCTCAAGACAGAAGAAAAAAAATGAAAGGTAAAAAGAAAAGTGCTCTTCATAGATCCAAACTTTCATTTATTGGAAATGCAATATATTATTCAATATTTCATTTTTCATCATTTAAAAATAACTAAACTAACAGTTTAAAGAGTAAAGCAACTAGCATCAATGTGATAGTATGGCATGTAACCTTTTCAAGCCCAGCATTATCTAAAACGTTAAAGCTCTAATCCCCTTATGCAATCAAATAAATCCCTAAACCTTTAGGGATTGGATAGGCGCCTTGTTTCTACCTGATCACTATAGTTGACAAATATCTCACCATTTGACAAATCTTATTCTGTTATTCTTAATTTAATTCTGGTGTCTGTTGTGCAGAGAATGGACCCTCTGTACTTGTACATATGACTAGTTTGTTGTGCAACGGGTTTTCTGGTGCTTTAGTCACTCTGTGAAACAATGACAGTCCAGTATTTGCCATCATTAAAACAAGCTAAAGGCGGTATAGTGGGAGATAAACTGTATCCAACCCATTGTGTGTAGGTGCAAATCTGGTCATTTTCCCTACCTGCTCCAGCATGCCATGCATTCTCAAGATGATCTGATGCAAACAATGCAATTGCACTGCACTAGATCACAGTAGACAGCTGAGGAATAACAAGTAACCAAAGACATAGACAGTGGTAGGAGAAGGTATTCAGGCACAATAGTCAAAGAGGCCAAATAGTGTCTGTTTAAAAATTCACACATAAGTAAGACATAATTGCATGTATGCATCATTACAATACTTTTGACTTATATTTTATTCTCATGTGTGTTCTTATGGCCTTAAATAAATCTAATAAGTCACATAAAAGTAGGGAATTTGTGTTTCTAATGATGGTCAAGTGCAGTCTTCACATAAAATCACATTGGTCCTACTGGTATTCTGAAGCAGGAAACAAATTGTGTTCAGTGAAGAACCCAAGGCAGCTATGATTTCTGCACACCCCTCTGTTCCACCAACAAAGTATATCCCATAACTCTCAGTATATTGAGCAGAAAATGTTTATATTGTTGGGGTGTCTGTGTGTGTGTGTGGGGGGGTCTATGCGACTTTGCTTCCACTTTCTCAACAGCTAAGGAGCTGCAGCCACAGTTAGCAGGGTTTTGTTTTAATAAAATTAAGCAAATGTCATATTGATTGCTATAGTTTAGAGCACATTTGTGCCATGTTATCAAATAATCCTGAGTGTAGGCGGATGTTCCCATTGACAGAAGTATCCCCTTTTTAACTGAGAGATAACATGAATGACATATCCCTGCCAACTTATTAACAGCAGATCAGATCAGGGCATGTAGGAGATATTACTTCATTAAGTAGATGAATGTCACATGCGATAAACAAACCCACAAGGAGGCTTATCCTCTCACTATATTAGGGCTTGGATGTTTTGGAAAGACACAAAGAAAATCCCCCCCCCCCATCTAATTACAGTTATTATGTACAGAATAACATATATTTGTGAACTTCAATATATGAAAGAATAACTCTTTATAGCAGTAAGTACAGATTGGTCACAATAGACAGGTCCCAACTAGTGATTTTTTTTATAATCCATCCATAAAGAAAACATCGCTCCCTCCACCAGTGAAAACTTATTCCAGCCTCCCCACCACATCCACCCGCCCTAATTGCTGCAGTCCCAGGCCTGTGGATATACCTTGTTGGTGATATTATTAGCTTGACCAAGATCATGATGTCTCTATGGAGGGACAGTACTAAATTTGCTGGAAAAATCTAGTCTAATTCTCAATACTATTACTACAGCAAGGGGACCCTTGTCAAATGTAGATTTGCTTCTATTGCTAGGCAATGGGTTCAGTAACACCAGCCCTCAGGTACAAACTCTAAATATGCATTTTATAGGTATAATATCAATGTCAACAAGGCTGGCACAAGGGCTTCAGTGTTTCTTGACTGCAGGCTGCCTCTGGCCCCTGTCCTGAAGCATAGATTTGTATTGCTCTAACAGCTGCACTAGGCTATAGTCCAAGGCTGTGTACAGTAAACACTGGACACTGGCAGAACCTGCTTCTGCTTGGCGCTGAATCTGCATTTGTTGTGGCAATCAATCTCAGCAATAGGTCCTAAAAAATGACATTGATCGTAGTGGCAAAATAGATGTTTATCTTGTGTTTGTTCAGCACAACTCAGAGCTTAGAATTGTCGCCGCTGTTAAAAAAACAGAATTTTACTTTGGGCATGGGACAGATTCTAAAACCTATTTTATTTGACTATAAAATTGATTCACCTTATCCGTCACAGAAGACAGCTTGAGGTGTTCCTTTGTCATTTTTTCATTACAGAATACAGCATATTTTATAATTAATCCCTTTGTACTAATAAAGTTCATATCATTACTGGAATAGAAATACAGGTAAATATCTTACAATTGCATTTATCCCTTTCATTGGACACCTGGAAATGTATTGATCTCCCCACTACAAATGGGATCAATCAGCATGTATAATCGATGAGCCCTTAAATGTTTTATAACAGTGTAACTCAGTCTCTTCTAATGCTATCTGTACAATATGATTTACAATTGCATTTTCAGCCACAGTAGTATATTTCTACTCACCTTTGCTATTCTTTCATTGGAGCCAGTCTTGCTAAAGGAGATGTCTATACATAAGAATACAGGGATTTTATATATAATGTTATGTTCTTATAGATAATTGTGTTGTCGATTACGTAGTAATAACCAGAGTATGGCAATAAATATTACTAGTTCCTGTGCAGTATTCTTTACCATGAACAAAACTAGTTTAGCCAAGTTGGCTTGAATTTAGTTGTTACTTGTTCAGTTTTCTTATGGTGGGAGGAGCTAAATGGTGGCTAGCCCAACTCATGTGCCTCGTATTCCACCAATGTGAAAAAATTATATAATATTATTATTATTAGTTCTTTGTAAGGATGTCCTTATGTCTATCCCAACCATGTTTAAAGTGCTCTACTGTATTAGTCTCTACCACGTCTGATGGACGACTATTACACTTATCCACTACTCTTTCTGTGAAGTAGTTATTCCTCAAATTTTCTCTGAACCTGCTTACCTCCATTTTCAGTGCATGTCCTCATTTTCTAAAACTCTTGTTTAAACCCTTGATATATTTGAAAGTTTCTATCATGTCCCCCCTTTAGCTTCTCTGCTCCAAACTATATATATTATGATCTTTTAGTCTTTCTGGGTATCTTTTCTGCTGTAGGCCATGCACCATTTTAGTTGTCCTTCTATGTACAGTCCCTAATTATATCCTTCTTGTGATATGGCCTCTAGAACTGAACACAGTACTCTAGATGAGGCCATACCAATGACCTATACAGTGGCATTATTACTAATTTCTTTCTGCTGCTGATTCCTCTCCCTATGCAACGAAGCATTTGGCTTGCCTTCCTCATTGCTTTGTTACATTGCTTACCTGCCTTTAAGTCACCTGAAATAGTGACTCCAAGATCCCTTTTTTTATCAGTAGTTTCTAGTATAGTGCCGTTAATACTATATTTAGCATTTGGGCTTTTGAGAACCAAGTGCTTGATTTAGCATTTTTTGGCATTAAACTGTAGTTGCCACACTCTTGACCAATTATCTTGTCTACCTAGATCATTAATCATTTGATATATCCCCTCTGGTGTGTCTACCCTGCTGTATATCTTTGTGTTATCTGCAAAAATGCATACTTTCCCTTAAATATCATTTGAGGTGTCACCAATAAAGATATTTAAAAGCACAAGTACAGATCCCTGAACAAATCAGGAAATGGCTAAAGGCCATTTTATTACAAAGTACACCAGTGACATGCACACAATCCACTGAAGATACCATCTGCAAACTTTGGCTTAGTAATGTGCTCTGACGTTTATCTAGCTGATCTAGTCTACCCCCTCCTATCCATAATATGGATGAGTACCACAAAAACTAGATAGTCTTCATTCTCCAAGCAACACACCTTAATTAGTATGGCCATATAACCATACACATGTAATTAATAGGTATTTAAATAAACTTACAATTTTTGAATAACATAAAAATATGATTCCCATATTTTTTTAAAGAAAACAATGATAAGCATATGATTTTAAGTTTGCTCAAGCTATAAAATCCAATTATTTTATATATAATATACCTCGTATATGGAGAATGAATTATGGGAGAAAAAGTTATGTGAATCAAACATTTTTAGTGGAAAACATGAACATCTAGATTAGATCATTCTTCAGTGCTAAGAATTATTATCTTCTCCAATAAACCAATACTATATAACGTACATCAAATGGTCACTAATGTTACTTCTTCTTCTTATCAATAGTATTAGTAGTATTATTATTAATATTATTTATACAGTATAAACATCTTACATAGCTGTGTACAATTAAAGTTAAAGATGAACAGATACAAAACAAGTAAAATCTGAATCAAGTGCTATAGCAGGTCTAGAACACAAGAGCTTACAATCTCAAATGAGAAAGAGAAAAAGAGACAGATACGATATAGGATGTGCAGGGGGTAGTTTATTGAGTGTATTATGACAAAAAGGTTTTTTTTATAAATCTACATATTGTTATAGATGGTCACTGTTTATCACTTGGTTCAGATGTATATAATATACCTAATTATTTGAGCACAATCATGTATATCTTATAAGAAGGTTGAACTTGTTTTGTCTCTCACTATGGCTTAGAACTTGGATATTTTTTATTTGCATTCACCCTTCGTCTCCTTACATAGTGAAAGAACTAATTACTAGAGAGAATAATTCACCCATTCCTATGCTGAAATGAATACAATTTGGTTTCTCAATTTGTGCACAAATTAAAGAATACCACAGGGATCTGTAGCAAGAGACTTTGCATATTAGTATCTTGAAAGTTATTTGACTCCCTAAATAGATACCTCCTTATCAAATATTCATGTAAGGGGTACTCTGAATATAATGAAGAAAGTGTTTGGAAGATCTTTATAGGCATCCAAATTTGACAAGCTATTTAATAGTATGGTGTTTATTTAATAAAAGGGTGCAAGAGAAGCACATGGACCCATAGCAACAAGACATTTGTCGGTCTAAAGAAATGCTAAAAGCTGTTATCAGAATGCTTGGCATGGATTACAACACATCATTAAATATTCCTTTTGCTATATCTGTTAGTGTGCGATCTTGGTTTTATTTTGTAAATGGTGATGTACATGTATAAAAATTTTGAGTGATATGTTTACATTAGAGATGTGCACTGACCCCTGTGTTTTGATTTTGGTTTTGGATCTGGATTATCTTTGTGTTTTGGTTTTGGATTTGGCAAAACCGCACTCGCGTGTTGTGGTTTTGGTTTTGGATCCCTATTTTTTTCCTAAAATCCCTTTTCGTTTTGCTAAATTCACATAATTTGGCTCTTTTTTTGTTCCTACATTATTATTAACCTTAATAACATTAATTTCCAGTCAATTTTTGTCAAGTGACAAGAACACTGCTAACCATCCTGTTTCTGTATGAGCAATGGCACTGAGCAATGGCACTGAAGAATGGAGAGTGACAAGAACACTGATTCTGCTACCCCTGTTTCTGTGTGAGCAATGACGCTGGATCTAGTGGGGAGGTACTTATGGAATCCAAAACCTGCGAGATCCGACAACGCAACAATGATGTTTTCCCTTGATTCAGATCCGAGGACGCACAAAAATACCAAGCCGGCTCGCGAGTCTACTCGAATCCCCTAAATTCGGGTGGGTTCGGGTTTACGAAATCCCAGCCCGAGCATCTCTAGTTTACATAGATACTCAACTGTACTATAGCATTTTTCTTTCTTTGTGTTTTTTTTTCTTTTTCCCTGCAAAGTTTACATGATTATGGCTAAATTAGAGATGTAATACACCTTACATGTAGTGGAAGATTTTGGGCCTTTGCATTAGAATAATGGAGCATGTTACAATAAGCATCCCTAATATAATGTTGTTAAAAACTCATCTCTATACCTTTCATTCTAAGCTACATCTAATCAGTTTGTATTTTGTGGTGCTGATAACTAGTTCAGAAAGCTCTCCTACCAGTCACTCCTAAATGTAGGTAGTTTACAAAACTATTTTGAAACGGTGTTTGCTAACTGTTAGGATAGTGTTTCTCGCACATCAAGGGATTTCTAGATACCAGTGTATAGTTGATATTGTCTAGGACCCAAATGTACTACAATACCTATCATGACTTATCTACTGAACTTGGTTATAATGTACTTTTTTCTTCTTTGCATTTTAAATACTCCTATAAATCCCAGGGATAAGAATATTTAATAGTTTTGAATCATGTTTAAGCTCAAACACCCAATCTGACTTTTTTTTTCCAGTATTCTGACTGATTTTAAATTATAGTAAATTGATCGCACTATCTGCTTCACACTTCTTAAAAGTGTATAGCACACATGTGCACAATTGTAAAGAAAAAGAACTTAATCGCCAATAACCAATCTAAAAGTTAAATGTATATTAAGTTATAGATTGAGTGTGATCGTGGCTTGCAGAATGACTTTGTACAGCCAGGGCTAGCAGCTTGGATCATCACTGCAATCGTAGTGTGTTAGATCCCATCTACAATACAACCAAACAATCTTCCTGGATTTTTGGGTGCCTCTGAGTGTTATGAACACAACTCTACCGATTTACCCAAACATCCTCTTGGAACTGTAATCTCTCCATAATTTAATTACTAACATTATTATTGGGGATGAAGATAACTCAGTGAATTTGTGATGTTAGAATATATTTGGCCAGATAGATTCATACTGGGATATGAATCAATATTGTGACAAACTTAACAAAAGCCAAGAATTAATTACTCAATGTTTAATTTAGATTTGTTATGTTTTAACAACAAGTGTAATTTTATTATCAAGTCAGTGCCTTAATATATATTTTTCCTTTAAATTGGTTATTGGAGAATTAGATATATTTTCTATAAACTGAATAGCGTTATGCATGTCAACACTGTTTATTGTGTGGTTATTCTTTTTGTGTGATAGAAAGTTTGCAGGAACTTCTTCGGCAGCTTTTTGAGTTCCACATATTTATTAAAGGATAATATGTGGTAAATTTATTGTTTGATCATTATTAGCGCCAGTGTGCTTTGTTTTGATTTCAGATATTCAATACATAGTAAATAGGATATTGCTCTCTGAGAACATACAAAAGACAGCCACCAGGGGCATGAGATGTACTGTTGAGCATTTGCATATAAGTGTCAGTGCTCCAGGTAGCTGGATGTAGCATTAGCGTTCTGTTGCTCTTCCTACTTTTATAGCACTCAGTCACATACACTTTTATTAGGGGACGTTGTATACACACTTCAGGCAAATGTAAATCAACTTTTAAACTTTTTCTAATCTTCAAAAAATAGATAAAAAAACACATGCACATATTGGTATAAGTTTTCCTTTAATATTGTGTAAATCGATCACCTATTTGATGTCTTCACATTCAATGACTCTTCAAGTTCTTTATGTAGGAAATCTAACTCAAAGTCGGTAGGAAAATCCCTGAACCACTTAGAACATGGATTGCATTATATACTTAACTGGAAATATGCTAGAAATGAAATATGTATAATTATACAAGATTTTCCGAAAAACAAATTAATAAATGCCACCTGGGGTCTTGAGTTCCATTCCCGACCATGGCCTTATCTGTGAGGAGTTTGTATGTTCTCCCCATGTTAGTGTGGGTTTCATCCAGGTGCTCTGGTTTCCTCCCATACTCCAAAAACACAAACTGGTAGGTTAATTGGCTGTTAACATAGTAACATAGTTGATGAGGTTGAAAAAAGACACCAGTCCATCAAGTTCAACCTATTTTGGATCTCCTGCGATCCTGCACTTATATTTGAAATTAATCCAGAGTAGGCAACCGCCCATCTGTTTCAATTTTGAAAATCCCCCCAGACTCAATATTGCAATCCAATTTTTACCCTATATCCACTACTATCCTTTATTTTAAATTAACGGTCGTATCCCTGGATACACCTTTCCGCTAAAAATTTGTCTAACCCTTTCTTAAACATATCTATTGAATCTGCCATCACAACCTTACCTGGCAATAAATTCCATATCTTGACTGCCCTTACTGTAAAGAACCCCTTCCTTTGCTGGTTGTGAAATTTCCTCTCCTCTAACCTTAGGGGATGACCACGAGTCCTGTGTATGGTCCTTGGGGTAAAAAGTTCCCATGAAAGCTCTCTGTATTGACCCCTAATGTATTTGTACATAGTAATCATATCTCCCCTTAGGCGCCTCTTTTCTAAAGTAAACATACCTAAACTGGCTAACCTTTCCTCATAACTTAATGACTCCATACCCTTTATCAATTTTGTCGCCCTTCTCTGAACCCTTTCTAGTTCCAAATTATCTTTTTTATAGAGTGGTGCCCAGAACTGTACTGCATATTCAAGATGAGGTCTTACCAATGATTTATACAGTGGCAAAATTACACTGTCTTCCCTTGCATCTATGCCCCTTTTTATGCATGCCAATACTTTGTTTGCCCTTGCAGCTGCTGCTTGACATTGAGCACTATTGCTAAGTCTACTGCTAAGTCCCTAGTCTGTGTGTCTGTCTGTGTGTCTGTGTGTGTGCATGTTAGGGAATTTAGACTGTAAGCCGCCATGGAGCAGGCACTGATGTGAGTGAGTTCTCTGTACAGCGCTGCGTTATTAGTGGCGCTATATAAATAAATGATGATGATGATAGTAAATTATAGCTCACCGTAAATGTCAAAGTATTTAGGCTTGCTGTGCACAGTGAGGTAAAATTATTTTTTAAAATGTTTTTGGGCAACCAAAACATCTAACTCTAGACATAAGCATGATAAAATAAATTATCTATTTTACATGTAAATATCCCAAAGCTTTCATTCAATTTTACTTATTATTAATGTAATGTATATGAAATGTAATTCACAATGCAATATACAGTCATCTAAGATAATTGGATCTGTTTTTGGATACACGAGTGGACCCCATACTTAGAGAGAAGCCCTATTGTTTATTTATCTGCCATATGCAATCGGGAAAAATGTAGGTTGAATCAGACTGGTAGTATAAGGAATCTAATTTACACA
Organism: Mixophyes fleayi; assembly: GCF_038048845.1. Taxonomy (NCBI): domain Eukaryota; kingdom Metazoa; phylum Chordata; class Amphibia; order Anura; family Limnodynastidae; genus Mixophyes; species Mixophyes fleayi. The sequence goes on along the minus strand of NC_134403.1, from coordinate 155,349,067 downwards.
CGTTTTCCACCTTCAGTCAACTTGTATTTGTTAGTTTGGAATAGCCCTCTTGTAAATTTTACTAAATACACTGCTTTATCTTTCTGGCTTCATTCTGACAGGCAGAGATGCTTATTTTTGCTCATTGGACACCACAGTATCCACTAGGTCATATATAGGTTTTGGTGAAAAACACAGAAAGTTGGAGGGAATGTTCACACCAATAAATCCAATAAACTACATTTGTTTGTCAGTGGAAATCCTCTTTAAAGTGATACATTTAATTAGTGAACCTTACATAGGGCTCTAACTGCTTGAAAGAGTAATCTAAGGGCAGGGGCAGGCTGGGCTGGGGGGAAGGGGGGCATTTGTTCCCCGGGCCGTTACCATAGTATGCTACCTTGGGCTGGGTCACGGGGCTACCTGAATTTTTTTCCTTGAAAATGTTCCTATTAGACATCTGAGACTAAGGGCTAGATTTACTAAGCTGCGGGTTTGAAAAAGTGGGGATGTTGCCTATAGCAACCAATCAGATTATAGCTTTCATTTATTTAGTACTTTCTACAAAATGACAGCTAGAATCTGATTGGTTGCTATAGGCAACATCCCAACTTTTTCAAACCCGCAGCTTAGTAAATCTAGCCCTAAGTCTTGCCCCCCTGGCAGAAATTTACCATCTCTCCCCTGTCTGAGGCACTATGTAAAGTGGTATTCTACAATACAAATAGCACCTAGTAATCACTGAGGGATTGGTGCTAAGTTAGCAGGGGAGGTAAATTTAAAATGTGGGGGCAGAGTTATAGTTGGGACAGGGCATGTTCTAGATCAACTTTCCTTTTTAGTGTAAAAATAAAAGAATTTGTGTGCTACATAAAAAAAATAGCCAGTGTTTTCCTTAAGTGCAAAAAAACCCAACAATTTATTTGCACCCCTTGCATTGTAACATGGTTAGTCCAGGGCCAAAGTACTTCTTTTCCTTTTGCTTTGCTCCTAAGTCAGCTTCAGGCCCTGATCCTATTCAAGTGCCATTTCAGTAGCCAACTTAACTTGGCTAAATATTTTAATTACAGTATTTTATGATATGGGTACTAATCTTCCTTAAAATGATCATTTAAAGATCCATCTAACATATATAGATGTGTAACTGAAATATATGGTTTATTGCTAATTATAAGGTTGTTATTGCTAAGTATAAGGTTAAGTGATTAGAGTACATTTATTAATTAATGACAGTGCCAGCAGTTTCTCTTCACCTACCCACAATTCTTTGCCTTTCAAGTCCCTTATTTATTTCAGTATTCAAACTATGCTGAACAATAAACTGGGTAAATGGGAGGGTACAGAGTAACTTGAGCCACGCTAATTGGATATTATGATAATTTAGATTAATACAGTAGCATTACATTTACAGCATTATATAATTATTTTATGTTATAGAATGATGTCTGCATCAGTTATAGTAAAATTTATAATCCAGATAATTTAAAAGCAGGAATTTATGAACTAGGATTTATTAAAAAAACAAAGACTAGTAAGCAGGCGTTCAATTTCAGGTTTATGGCAGAAACAACCTTTTAAAGCAGAACATTGCCTAATTTAAAGGATCACTGCATTAGTGTGTGGCTGCTAGCAGTGTCTGTAATTCCAGTAATGTGCTTTGTAATAAACAAGCCACAGTTCACCAGGGCAGTACAGACATCAAAATAAACAATGACAGACTGAAAATTCTGAGGATAATTTACAACAGGCAGCTTACACCTGTTTGTGCTTACATGCAGAATTTACTTAATTTTATGCCAACTTCTAATACCCATCTGTGACCAGTAATGTGAAAATGATGACAAGATGGGTGTTTCATGTTAGGCTGGATAAGATTAAAACAGTAAAATAATAAAAAACATAACAACATGGGGAAGTCGACTACCACTGATATTCCTCTTTTGCATAAGTGTAATTATCATAAGGGCCAGATGATATTTAAATTAATTAAAAGGACTGGCAGACTTGGAGGCAATCCCTTCCTTTGTCAGAGGTACCACAAAGCTGTTTGTGTTCCATGCACAAGGACTGCAAGCGCACCACAGATATGTACACAGCTACGTTCTAACATCTGAGTCATATGAGCAATAAAACATACTGCGATCATTTTACAAGGAAGGTGTGCAGGTGGGATGCAGGTGAGAATTGCTGACATGTTACATAGTAGTTTCACATGTTTAGCGCACAGATTATTGAAGAAACCTGTGTTGTGCTCTTGGAAAGCAATCAGATGCACAGACAGACACACATTTATGTGCTGAATGTCATAAAGGACCACAAATATATCTTATAAAAATATCCTCTATAGTGTAGGCTCTCACCCCACCCCTACCTATTGCATACCTCCCAACATATGAGTAGGCAACATCGGTATGTGGCATGATGGAGGAGTGGCCACACTCTGGGGGCCTGCTTAGCGCTTTTGAAGATTTAGACTGCCCCCTTCTCTCCTCCCTTCCAAACCCCTTGATTGCCGTGTGGTTCAGTGCGCACTGCACTCATTCAGCACCTGCTTTGCCATGCAGAGCAGCAGTGAACGGACTACGGGGTAAATGTATGACGCTGCAATTTTTTCAACTCGCCGGAAATCGGCGACTTTGCATTGAAAATTTAAAGCGGCGATGGCTTTCGCCGATTTCCGGCGAGTTGAAAAAATCGCAACATCATACATTTACCCCTACATCTCAACTTTCCCACCAATTGGGACAAATTTGTCCTGATCAGGATGGCGGAACAGAACCCTCAAATCGGGACGCCTAAATTGGGAGGTATGCTTTTGTAGTGGTGTATATATAGATGCACAATAGTAACTCTAGTAAGACACCTTTTAATACAATGTTCTGCCTCAGCCTATTATGATTTCCGATAGATAAATAAAATGTAAAAAAACCCAAAAAAACATGGGGTAGTTTCACCTGAATCTAAGATCAAAACTGTTTATATTATAGAAAAAATAAGTTATCAGTATACAATTATATGGATATTGCTTTTGAAAACATTTACAGTAAGAAAATGTTCCTTTTATTCATATAATTAGGGATTACAGTCCTAGGTATTGTGGCACTCATGTTAAGTTGAAGGCAAATTACTTTTTGGGCATATATTATGCTTTCTGACATCTGAGCATGTGCGCAGACCACTAGTTTCTAGCGCAGAAGTAAAAAAAACATATATTACTCCAAAAACTTAACTTACCTTCAACTTTATATGAGCTCCTGTATGTTCAGAAAATACTGATCTTTAAGTACCTATTTTGCAGTCCCAAAACCAATGTCTGTACTCAATAAAGTAGTGATATATTTAATTTTAAAATAAAACATATTTAGGCCACTTGGTATTAGTCAACTTGTTTTATGAAGCTGGTGATGAAGGAATAGTTTATTATCATTGCATGGCAACATTTACATCATTTACATATGAAGGCACTTGACAATCTTATCATGTACATTTATTTTGTATCATTAGTTTTCACATCCCTTGCTTCTTATATATCTGATAAGTTCCCCGCCAAAAACTCTGTAGCAGCACTAGTACTTACTGGCAGTACACTGGAAAACTGTAAATCCAGTGAGCTGATATGAAAACATGATCCATGCTTACTACATTAAAATTGTAAATTGAAAAAAACTTGATTAGAAAAATCCAAACATTTAGGGCCTCATTTAGAGCCGGACGCAAAGTCCGTTTTAGGCGCATTGACCAAAAAAACACTATCACGCATGTGCAGCAAGCACCATATCCGCCTGCATCTTGGACGCAATTAACACTTGCGACAGTTTGCCGTTTACTACAGGCGAAAGGGCGTAACGCGGAATTGTGATACCCTACCAAGCTGTGGCACACTCCCACTCCACCACCTCTTAGACGCACATTGCATCCCACTCTAAATGAGGTCCTTCAACTTCTCTTGCAAACACCTGTGAGTATTGTTTGCTGTTTTAGTGTATTTTCTTTTTTTTATGCATAACATTTTTCCACATGTACCTAAATCATATCATGTTTTTAGTTTATAAAAATGCCCAAAAATAATATTATGAAAAAAACGATCAAATCTAAAAATTTAAAATGTAAAAGTGGAATAACTTAACTGGACTAGAAGGTTTGTAAAGCAAGATATAATGTGTAAAAAATAGACTATAAATATAAATTACACTAATCATTCCACACACAGACTTTTTTTAAATTAAATATAAATATAATAAATTTGGATTCCTTATATGCTTATAATGCATAATGAGGTATACCATAATAGTAGAGCAGCACAGTTAGAATTTAAAACAAGGCACCAATATAAGTGTTGTTTATAATACATCATAACAGCAGCTAATGTTATACATTAAAACAGATAATATTAATAATAAATTCAGGGTAGATCTAACTGTACCCCTACATGTTCCATTATACCTTACATGTGGCATTACTTTTCATTTCTATCCTTTTTTTTATTGCTTTGCTTTTTTTTGCTCTTTTTTTGTTGTTGTAAAGAAGTGTCAGCGACAAGACCACGGCGGACGAGGATCTGCACTGTTGGATTCGTCCATGGTATAATATTCATTTATAGTTTTATCGCATAGGAGATATCTGAGCTGACCTGAGATTTAATAAAAAGTAAGACTAGTTGGGTAATTGGACAATGATTTCAAAGTTGACGACTTTCATTGTTAGTACAATACATTAATTGCCAGTGTGCAAGGAAAACAGTGGGGTAAGGGGTAGGGGATTAAATAATAGAGTGCTGTGGATCTGAGAGTAGCAAGATGCCTTGTATAAATAAACAATAATAAATGTATCAAAACAGCAATCATTTTGAATTTGCATGTATGCCAATGCATAACACTGTAATTTAGACAAGAGATTTTCATTCTATTTTTATTATATGCATGATGGTAAATGTTCGAAGTACTTACTAAAATGGGTTTGTTTATACTAGGGACGTCAGAATGTGTAAATGTATTGGAATTAAACAGATATCTAAACAGACAAGACACAACTAAACATAAGCATACATTACCGTTTTACATGCCATCATGACGCTAGCCATCCTCTAGGCAGCTATGAATATTCATGAGGTTCCATACTTCCTTTAAAGCTACAAATAAGGCACAAACATTACAGGAAACTATACAGTGTGCATTAAAATATATCCTGTTTAATTGGATTCATCGGCAGTTTGAAGAATGGGAAAATAATCACTATATGTTAAAGATTTCAGGTGTAAAAAATTATGTGAGTGAAAAAACAGAGACACATAGGAGCCCTAATCATTAATAAGTGTGTGAACAGCCCATGTGCTGGTATCCGTGGACCATAGAAACATCATCCACCACCTCACAGATGTCAGTACAGTGGGACTGAGTGATCACATGAGCCAATAGCTAATTTAAATAATGTCTAAGGCTATTTTTACTTTTTATTTGTCCACAAGTCTTTTCCCCAGGAATGGTATATATAACTAACTGTTCATTACAGTTAGGCTTTTAGACTAGTTCTAAACTGCATGCCACATATACATTCAATATATATATATATATATATATATATATATATATATATATTATATACACACACACACACACACACACACACACACACAATTTGAAAGTGCCTTTCAAAGAGCTTGGAGACTGAAGACATTGACATTCTGTTTCACAAACAGTTTAAATGTTGCTCTTGCATAACGCAACAAACCATTAGGGACTTTGCATTAATGTCCTCGGTGAAAGTTTTAATCAGTTCATATTGTAAATATTTAATTTAACATTTTAATTATTTTTAATTATCTTGAATGTCATTGTAGTTCTCTGGGATCACAATTTTCTATTCTTACTTTTTTTTTTATTGATTGCAGTTAGTGAATAAGTACCTGGAAAAGTATAACCATACAATATTTAACATTCTGCAGATTCTGACACTATCCTTAACATCCATGGGCCTGATTCATTAAGGCAGTGGATCCCAAATTTTCTCAGTTTGAGGCACCCTTAGGGCCTCCATAATTTTTTGAAGGCACCCCTAAGCCAAAATATTTACCAAAAAGTCCCCCGCCTTGCTTACAAATGGCCCTGGCCGAGGCACCCCTGTGAGATCACCGCTGCACACCAGGGAGCCACGGCACACAGTTTGGGAAACACTGCATTAAGGGAATTAAAGCAAAAAAATTAGTAACTTTGCACCTTGGCAAAACCATAAAATATTGGAGGGGGTGCAAATTTAAAATGTGGGGACAGATTTATAGTTGGGATACGTCATGTCCTAGATCAACTTTAAAATTCAGTGTAAAAGCACAGTTATCAAGTATTTGTGCTTTACATGAAAAAAACAGCCAATATTTAATTTATGTGCAATGTAATAAACCAATTTGCATCCCTTGCATTGTAACATGGCTTTATCTAGGATCAAATTTACAATTTTTTTTTTGCTTTGCTCTCTTTAATGACTCAGGCCCCATATGTCTATCGGGTCAGTGTTTATTGAGCTCCACTAATTACAGTAACGGCAAACATATCTCCAAGTATCAGCAGGTGAATAATAAAACTTCCAAACTCAGTTAATATAAAATATTTTTATTTGTTTTTCTTAACCATAGAAATTGTCATCCTATATTAAATAAACAGGATATATGAAATAAAGTTTACCTTTAATACATGGATAGATAGATAGATAGATATATAGATAGATATGACTCAAGCTGTATCATTCATGCAGTATCCTCATTACAAAAATGTCTTTTTTAATAAGTATGCAATCTTAAATATGTGGGACACAGCAACAAAAGCTAACATTTTGCTTATAACCTATGGCAAACACTACACAGTTCTTTATAGTATTAAGATATAATTATTCCCTGTGCCCCGGAGCGAATGTAAATAACAAAGCAAAAACACCATATATTATTAAGGACATTATTGCTCTGAGACATTACCAATGACATAGCAACATATTGGTACAGTTTTTTCCATAGAAGAATGAAGCAAAGCTGAAATCACATCACTGTGAGCTATGTAATCAATCTGCTTTTGAAAATCTGTAAACTATGTACATTTTGTTGTGCCCTGCAGTGTTGCAAACACTGGGCAATAAAAGCACTTGTTTCAAGATAGGCATGTTAAATCTATATCAGCTTCAACATATTGTTGGTAATAAAGAAGTCCATTGCATAGGTCCAATATTAAGAATCAATGTCTAAGAGCATAAAAAAGACAACAATTCCAGGACATGTTCACACAGGAACAATATATATTATGATTATCATTAAAATGTGCCAACGTATCCACCTGACACATCTACTATATGCTAAATGTGTCTTGCTATGCTTTGCTTATCAATGTTTTATAGACATTTTATACATTCACATTTATGAGTGATATCTAAATATTTTACTAGCCATCTCAAAATGTAGCTACCAGCAGAGATAAGGGCAGACTAATTAAGATAAATATAAACACTGAAATGCGTTGTAAAATAATCAATAAGCATTTGCTATATTTCTTTCCCAGAGACACAAATATCTCCAAGGCACAACAGTGCAAATGGCAGTAAATATAAACATTTGCATTACAAAGTAATAGGAAATACTTTAAGGCAATTATATTTCTCTTTTTGTAAAGTGATCATTTACAAACCATTTAAAGATGTTAAGCAGTCAAGTGTCATTTTACTGAAGGGTGAAGCATTGCTTTAAAACATTAAAAACTCTAAAGGATACACACAGTGCTGGGAATATTGTGGTAATACTGTACCTAATATGTTATTAATATTATAAATAATATTAGTCAGTTTTCAATTAGTTCAGTGTTTGTTAATCCTTGAATGAGATATTAAACTAACGGAGAATTGTCTCTCACAAAGTACACATTATGATAAAAACTCTATTTTAACTTAGAGATTATATGTAAATATTTCTTGAATCAAAACATATGTTCTAAAAATATATTATACATATGTAACTCAAATATATATAATGAAAGATCATCAGACAGAAGGTAGAACGTGGTAATAATGTACCAAATATGTTATTAATATGTATAATATTTAAGTACATTATTCAGAGTGCTGTGTGTATTTTTTTATTTTTATGTATGTGACTTGGTAATTGTTTTTAAGGGCAGCCATGTAATTTGGTCTACTATTATTAATATTGTGGCAGAGCACTCCCTTTTTTAAAAAAAAACATTAAAATCCTCAGTTTACTAAACTGAATGACTGGTTTTTACAACGCAGGCAGCTATTGTCTACCACGGCACAAAATCTACAGCACCAAAACTCTTATGAACCAGATTTATTAAACTTATACTTGACAATACAACAATATTTGAAGTTCTCACTGTGATAGTGGCGTGATTTTTTTACTTTCAGGGTTTTAAAAAATCTTATAACGTGAAATAAATAAACCTTGCATACAAAAGCAAAGCAACTGGCTAGTATATCGGACTCTTAACAACAAGGACATTGAGATGCCCAAAGTTTGATTTGGACGTGGCTACGTGTGCTTGACTTTGGCTTGTCCTTACTTACATTGACTATGGGCTAACGCCCCTTCCCTGACCCATTCCCTCCCAGAAATCCTAGCCTATAGTAAGTGTATTTTGCGTGCGAAGGTGCAGTGAACATTGCTGTCCTTAATTTGGCCATGTGTTAATACCTATTGCATTTAAAGATAGTAAGAATCATTGAAAAATAGTAAAATATCAAGAAGCTATTTCAATATGACTATAAAAATTGTAATGTGGATCAGCATTTAGGATTTCAGTTCAACTATAAACATGAAACTGCCTAATGAACAACGATTAGCATACAGATAAAGAGAAATTCGTGATATAAGTATATAGTATATAGTATATTTAAAGAAAGAAAAAAAGGAACTTGGATGTACTTATCAACATATTGCATAAGCACATGATATGTGATTCAGTGCTACAGAAATCTAAAAACATCCAGAGAAAATTGGTGTACCACGGTGAAATTCAACAGTTTTTTCCCTAATCTGTATCATGGATACTGGACCTAGAATATCTTAGATAAAACTTGGGTTGACTATACCATCCTCTGTTCAGGCCAGACATTGAGTATGATTAGTTCCACACTGGTAAACAGCATCTTTCTATACAGGGTGCAATAAGGCTCCAAAATTTCAGTGTGGGAGAGCTGTCAAGGGCTACAGTAGAAGTATTGTGAAAAGTCTATCTCAGAGAATAATAGTTAGAGGCCTGATGGCATGGTGCTAAACGGTGTCTGTAGTTATCTCAAAATGGCAGTGACACAATTATACCCATGTTTTATACATGTCAGAGATTTGTGCAATAAGTAGGTCAAAATACTCATAAAGACTAAGTACTCTTTGTATACTTAATGATTTCCGAATAAAGTCAAGAAATTAATCCAGAAGGTCAATTTTGTGAATAGAATTCTTTGCCTGAATTTTTCTTTTTGTTGGTTAGATACACCCTCTAGCATGATTTATGTTGGCAATTTCAAAACTGGTGACAGACAGACGAGGCAGCGATGGCAGACAAATATTACAGGGAGCAAAGTTTTCAGATCGAGAAGACACTAATTATATTATACTAGTAATAAACAAGTTAGGCTGACATTTCTGTTTACATAATTCACCAATTGGATTTTAATTACTAATTCTAGTGTACAAATGTACAAAGTCACAAATGGCAGATTAGTCCAGTGATGATATCCCAAGGAGAGTGTGATCCGTGCTTGTTTTTTTTAGTGACACTAAGAAATAACCTAACTCTTGGTGTAAATTCTATGAGCACAATTTTAAAATTTTAGTTTAAGAAAATGCAAAGGTGTAACAATAGAGATTAAATTAAAATGGGGCAATTAGATTTTTTTATTTTTATTAGTCCATTCATAGAGATAAGGAGAATAGTAGTTACAGTTTCACAGAAACGTCATACTAGCTCTCGGAATCACTATATACATTCTTGATTATAAAATCAAGATCAACAGTTTATCTAAATCTGCTGGCCAATTTTGGTGTAGGGACAGTGGAGTACCATTGGGGCCCTTATTCAGTCTCAATTTTGGACTCTTGATGATCTCAACTCCACCCGCCCACATCTGCTGAAAAACCATGGGACATAGGGGCTTTTATATTATAAAATATCACAAGAGTGCTCCGCAATATTTAAATTATGAAATCCATATATTCCTAACTAAGCATGCAGCCTTGTATACTTGTAATTGCTAAGGTTAGCTGTGATCCCTTTGTTTATTAAGTATAGGGCCACAAACCAAAATCAGTGGGTTTTGGCCCTAGTTCTGAATATCTTCTGTCTGTCTTTGGCAGCTGTGAGGGTCCAGTTATGCCCGTGGCTCTTATAGTGTGTGGCCAGCATCTGTGTTTTACAAGATGACATAAGGACCAGGCCTCAAAGGTTCTGCCACTGTGTAGGAGTGCAGCATCATATTGTTTATGTTAGTCTATGAGAACTATGTGGACTGGGTAGCAAAAAAACCCCTATGTAATCAAGTGTACCATATTTTATTAATTTGTCAAGGGCACAAAAAACAAAATATTCCATGAGATACTTCTGGATCATATATTTTAAAACACCTGTCTTCATCTGCAAGTTTGAAATATGTGTAGACAAGCAAAGTGCTTAGGAGGGACTGTTGAGGACCTTTTCTCAAAACAGTGTGGTATTACACCAAAGGTATGTTGGGCACTACCGACCGTCATCTCATCAATAGCTCTCTTCTGTAAAATATGATGACAAAGCAGATTTTTTTCACCATGAATATGTCAAAAATTCTTCCAGGCTAAGTTCTAGTTCTCTGCTACTTCAACTGAAAAAGTTTATGTATTCACCTCTTTGACTGGATAAAATGAGGCTACCAACTGGCAAAGTTTAATTACGACAGAATTAGGAATAACATTTCTGAATGTAGTCATATCAGTTAGGGGACATTTCCGATGCCAGCCTTTTTCTGACACATGCTACAACCATTCTTGACAATATATTCAGATGTTGCTGTTGTGTCCCCGGTATTCAGATAAAATGTCAATGAATACTCCATATATTTCACACTCCTCCTGGTGGAATTAACTGGATTAATATATGGAGATAGGATTGAAGGAATATATTGCTTTGGTCTCAATGTATGATTTTTTATCAGATAAGGCTGTCAAAGAGGCAAAATAAATGACTAAAGCTAGGTACAAACTACACGGTTTTCGTCCAATAATCGGCTCAATTAGCCGACATACGACCGCTCGTTCAAAAGTCGGGTCAGTGTGTGCAGTGACATGATGGTCGAAAGTCTGCCCAAATGGACGATTGTCGCCTCATTTGGTTGGTCGTACCGTTAAATATTTTTGTTCCAATCTTGTTTCCGTTGTGTAGTGTGTATAAACTTCCGACCGATCCACAACATTGAGTACGAAATTACAATCATTGCTCACAACAACATGGCTGTAAAAAGTTGCTAAAGGGACGTCCGCTCTACCCTTTAATATCCTAAACAAGGCTAGTGTGTATGCAGTCCATGGACCGAGCGATCGGAACATCGATCGCATGTAAAATCGATTGGCATAAAAAGTTGGTGGAAAATTCTGCAGTGTGTACCCAGCTTTAGTAATGACTCAAATGTTGCTGTGTCTCAGATCTGACCCTTCTCTTTCAGTAGTTCTAAACCTGTTAGTTACACCCATGCTAATAGGCTCAGGTTTCAGCCTGCGCTGATTATACCCCTTGTACTCCAGTAGCTGTGTTGAACGCTGTAGTGTTATTTGTTTACTGTATTGTACTGTTATACCATGTCCTGTCTTGTTGTTTGCCCTCTGTACTGTGCTGCAGACCTCATGTGGAACCCTATAAATAAACATTAATAGTAACAATAATATGTAATATATGTAAATTAAGGACACATAAATTATCAGAAATTGATTAGAGAGAATAGATGTCTTCTATTGAGCAGAAGTATCGCACCCAAACTTCTGTGCGTAGTTTTTGGGATTTTACCTGAATTCTGGGTTATTGAAACCATTTCCTAATTGCACTGTATAGGCTGCATGATGTCAGATCAATACATCACTTGCCCGAACCGGTTTCTCAACCTGCAGCTATGATCACTGCCTCCTGAAAGTTGTCCCTCCAATTCCCTTACTTTGTTCTGACTTAACCTTGGATCTGTAGCTACCTTCCCAATGCCAGGTGCTTCTTGATGTCTTTAGCAAGCAGAAAGCCACGGAACTTCCACCTCATAGAGTCTGGGACTTTAGTATTAATCTCATACCTGGAAAACCCATCCCTTGAGGACGATTTTACCCATTGTATTTACCGGAGACCAATGCAATGGCTGTCTATATTAGGGAGAATATAAAGAGAGGCTTTATCCACATATCTTCTTCCCTTGCAGGGGCAGGATACTGTTTTGTAAAGAAAAAACATGGTGAGCTCCATCTGTCTTTCAATTATCGGGGGTTAAATGCTATTACGATCAAGAATAAATATCTTCTACCATTAATTTCAGAATTCTTTGATCGCATAAAGCGGGCTACTGTCTTTTCTAAGTTGGACTTCTGGGGACTTATAATCACATCCGCGTCAAGAAGGGGGATGAGTGGAAAAGAGCCTTCAATACCCATGATGGACATTTTGAATATTTGGTTATGCCCTTTGGGTTAAGTAATGCCCCTGCGGTTTTTCAAAATTTTCTGTATGAAATTTTTCAAGATCTTCTCTACCAATTTGTGGTCATATATTTAAATGACATCCTGGTTTTCTCCTAAACCTTCACCATATACATGTGTCCGAGGTCCTCACTCATCTCAGGTCTCACCGTTTTTTCTGCAAGTTGGAAAAATCTCTTTTTGAATAGAAATTACTACCCTTCTTAGGTTACATTATCTTTGGTACATGCATGCAAATGGACCCTGCCATGCTTTAAGCCATCTCGGACTGGCCACAACCTTTGGCCTTGAAAGCTACCCAACGTTCCTGGGATTTGCAAACTATTATCACCAGTTTATTAAATAATACTTATCTTTGGTAGCCCCCATCACTGCTCTAACCCAGAGTTCAGCTAATGCTAAGATTTGGTCCCCCCAAAGCAGTTGAGGCCTTTAAACATCTAAAATCCGCTTTCTCTTCAGCACCCGTGTTACTACAGCCTAATTGTCAATGTCCCTTCTTCTTAGTAGATGCCTCATCCTTTGGTTTGGGGGTGGTTTTGTCTCAACAGTATAGTTCTGGGAGGCTCCATTCCTGCTGCTTTTCAAATAAGTTCCAGCCAGCTTAAAGTAACTACGATATTGGAGACAAAGAGCTCTTAGCTATCAAGTTGGCTCTATCTGAATGGAGGCATCTCCTTGGGGGGCTGTCTTCCCGGTGACCATTTATACTGACCACAAGAACCTTTTGTATCTATGATATGCTTTGTGCTTAAACCCTTGCCAAGCGAGATGGTCCTTGTTTTTTCAGTTTTTAATATCATTTTCATTTACTGCCCTGGTTCTAAGAATAAAAAAGCCGATGCCATTTCCCGATCCTTTGATTCAGTCCTAGAAAACGAAATTCATCTTGAATCCTAAATATGTTGTGGCAACCACGCCCCCTACAGCCTCCAGTTGTCCTCCAGTAAAACCTTCAAATGACTATGCTGGGCTCACTTTTCGCACTTCGCGGATCATACTGTCATAAAGAAGACCTGGAAATTACTCTCCCAAACCTATTGGTGGCCTTCTATTCCCAACGATGTGAAAGAATTTGTTACCTCTTGCTCTGTCTGCGCTCAGCATAAAGTATCCCAACTAAAACCATATGGAGCCCTCTTTCCTTTACCAATCCCTGATCTTGGGTCGTCAAGGATCGCTTCTCCAGAGCCTCCCACTTTTTGCCTCTCAGAAATCTCCCCTCATCCTCCATTTTGGCCGAACTCTTCATCAAGGAATTATTTTGTTTACATGTTTGTCCTTGGGTAATTGTCAAATCGCGGTTCTTAGCTTGTGTTCAAATTTGGTAGCAGGATCGGGATTAAACTTAACTTCTCATCCGCATACCATCCCCAATCCAACAGATTTACTGAAAGAACCAATCAGGAGCACAAGAAATTCCCTCAGATGTATGTTTCAGCCAACCAAACTGATTGAGTTGAGTTACTTCCCTGTTGTTATGGACTGGAATAATATCAGGCCTAGTGGGCGGTTCCCACGATGGCCTGTGCACGTGACTAGCTGAGTCAGGGTCATACAATTTTTAGAAAATAAGAACACAAGACAGTGGGTCTGCTTAATAAGTACTTCAATAAATATGAGCATAAGTACATATCAACACATGGAAACAATGCATCAAAGCTCTGTACACAGCAGAGATGGTGAGATGGCAGTTCAGAATATCACAATGATGAGCATCCGCACACTTGGCATAATAAACTAAGTCTTGTAAATTGATACATAGAGATACTTGCAAACAGATTTCCAAAGATGGTGCTACCAGCACTTGGTTGATGAAGCAGGTTCACCCACAGAAAATCCAACAGGGGAGTTCAAGAATACACAAGGAGCAGACAATGCACAGAAGTCCATGGAGACAGGCTAGCAAACAAGTTGTACTGACAGTGAGCAGGTGTCAGTGCTGAGTTTAAATAGAGCAGGTTTGAATGGCACGCCCTGAAGTGAGTCACGTGATCCACAGGAGAACAGAGCAGACAGGAAATGTAGCAAACCTGGACAGGATTGTTACACCTGTGCAGAATTTGCCCATAGTAATCATTTTAATCAAGCAATCTATAATTCTCCATTATTTGTCTTGTATGGTTGTCACTCCAGATTACCTACCTTGTCCCAAAGCTTCCCTACCTACACTGCACTCCCTTTTTTGTAGATTTTCTGTTTTCTGGGATCAAGTGAGAGCAAGTTTTAAGAGGTCGGCTATGCATTCTAAGTAAATCACTTATAGAAGAAGGCGTTCTGTTCCTAATTTGGTTCCTGGAGATAAAGTGTGGCTCTCTACCCTAAACCTTCGGCTGAGGGTTCCCAGTAAGAAATTGGACCCTAAATTTCTTGGTCCTTTCGAGATCATTGAGGTAATTAATCATATGGCCTTTAGGTTGGCTATTCCCTCTTCCTTATAGATACCACACGTATTCCATGTTTCCCTCCTAAAACCAGTAATCACCAATCATTACTCTACTCCAAATAAACCTCCTTCACATTTACTGCTCCAGAATCAACTGGAATACAAAGTTAGACAAATGTTGGATTCACGCATTTGAAGAGGTTTCTTACAGATCCTGGTTGATTGTAAGGAATATGGCCCAGAGGAACATTCCTGGATCAAGGCCGAGAATGTCCATGCTCCACGCCTTCTCAAGCTGTTTCATAAGAAATTTCTGGATAAACCATTTTAGGATGTCCATAGTCCACACTTAGGGCAGGTGGTACGGTCACCATCACTGACCCATCCCAGCATTGTCTCTCCTCTGCTTCCAGGAGTCAGTGGTAATGTGACCGCAATTCGGGGCAGCCTTTTTAAGCTTGCTTTTATACTTAAAGTGTCAGAGCAACTTGCTAGTTACACTCTGACTCCCCAATGTGTTTTAGTGTTGCAGATTCTGTGTTTCTGTTCCCCAGTGCTCCAGCCCGTTACTGATCTCCAGTGTACCATACTCCTGCTATATCCATTAGCCACGCCATTGCCTTTTATTGCTTACAAGTGTACCAAACCAGCCTGAGCTGACTCTGCAACTGTCTTTTGCATTTGTACCTTATTACCAGCATGTGTACCAGACTTCAGCTATCCCTTGATCACTACTGCCTCTCACACCTGTAACTTATTGTTAGCAAATGTACCGAACTGGCTCAACCGGACTCTGCCTCCTTCTTAGCACTCCCATCAGCCAGTGCTCTCCTTTAGCATGCCAGACCTATGCATTACTGTATTACAATACTATTTGTACAACTGTCCACAAGCTATATTAGAGGCAGTTCAGCGGACCCTGACCTGTGGGTTTTGGCAGCAAAGCTCATCCCACCTTGTGACGGTTCTTGGTGAACACCGAAAAACTCGTTAGACTACGTACCTCCATTCAGCCAATGCCAATTCTGATTAGCACCTGGAATCTCAATTAGGTGCACTCAATATGGAAAAGTGCATTTCTATGTTTAATTTTGCCAATGTAACAAAGAAAATGACCATTAAAAAAATTACATCTGAAAAAACTACAGTCACATTATTCTTGCATTGGTGTGGCACAAATTAGTTCCAAGAACTAGGTTTTAGGAGAAAAATGTGAACTCATAATTAATTAAGGGTGGTCTAACAATGATAACAGCATTACTTCAAAGTGACTTTTTATTTTTATTTTTCTGGTATGCACAAGTTATTTGCATGGAGCTATTTCCCAAAATTGGAAAGTGTGTGTACAGTGCAAGCAAATAGGATAGGAGAATGTTTGCAAAAATGTATGCACTGTGGAGCTGCATTTTTGCACTTCTTAAATGATCCTTTCCCTCTCGATAATCACATTCTTTCAGCTGGGGTATTTTACGATAGGCGGTCTGGTCACTGCAAGGGGAGGTACTGTATGCAAATATAAAAAAAATACTTTGCATTTCAACATGTGTTTGTTTAGATGAAATTAAGTTATGGCTTGGCAGTTGTGTTGTGTGAATCATATTGGGGCAGCACGGTGGCTAAGTAGTTAGCTCTTCTGCCTCACAGCACTGGGGTCATGAATTCAATTCCCGACCATGGCCTTATCTGTGTGGAGTTTGTATGTTCTCCCCATGTTTGCATGGGTTTCCTCCGGGTGCTACGGTTTCCTCCCACACTCCAAAAACATTACTAGTAGGTTAATTGGCTGCTATCAAAATTGACCCTACTCTCTCTCTCTGTCTGTTGTGTGTGTATGTTAGGGGATTTAGCATTTAAGCTCCAATGGGGCAGGGACTGATGTGAATGAGTTCTCTGTACAGCGCTGCGGAATCAGTGGCGCTATATAAATAAATGGTGATGATGATGATTTATCATTTTAAATAGAGATTACTTTCAAGCTAATTCTACTTAAATTCGTGAATTCAATGGATGTTTGCTTTATAGAATATTTATTTTTGTTTTAAATTTCTTTGTCCTAAGTGAGTTTGCATCTTTTATATAGCTCTCTATATACTAAATTAACTACACGGGTAAAATGTAAAGCAAAAATGTAATAACCCTTCTAGTATATCTGTTTACAAAGTGTGCAATTCACATAGTCAAATATTAGTGAAAGCCACAAGTTTGGAGAAATCATATTTGTTACCATATTTTAGTAGGTCTTCAACCTTGTGTTGTTTAAAGGATTCTCAATGTCTTTGGAATTAACAACACTTTGTACATTACCACCAAAGATAAAGTAGTAGTTGGATACAATTGTCCTAGATTTTATAGTGTAAAACTTTTAATGGTACTTCTGTTTTGACACTTTTTATTTCCTCTATGCGTTTGCTAAGAAAATAAACTTCTACTTTATGTACACTAGCAAACTGTTCATGAAGAAAGAACTCGCTCAATGACTGAAGGAATTAAAGTGGATGCCTCCAATGTGCCTTCTACATACCTGGCAGAGATTGCACGCCTCCGGCAGTCCATTGCGGAGGTTGATCTTCTACTCAACTCTTCATGTCTGAATAAAAAAGATTATGAAGATCTTAATAAACAAGATGAGTGTCTCAAGGTAAGAAAATGATAATGTTGCATTAACAACTATAGTTATTGTAAGTAAACCTTCCCATCAAGGATACATGTGTTAAAACCTAATTGAAGTACTTTTATGTCCTACGAAAGCTGAAGCAAAACTTCTTAAAGCTGCTCAAATACATTTCGATATTGGTTGGTCGATTAAAGCTGCTCAAATACATTTCGATATTGGTTGGTTGATTTAATCAATTTGCAGAATTTGACCAAGCGTTATACAGATTGACACATAACAACTTAACAGGAGCAATCTGGTTGTATGGAGCAGAGGCGGAATAACTGGACCAGGCCATTTTGGTCACACGTGCTGCAAAATTACTCACTGATCTAGTTATTTGCCAGTAGCCCTGAACAAACAGATCTCAGTGTCTATGGGGAGCATTACTGATATTATCTTTGTCTCGGGTCTACAGTTATGGTGCAATTTAGCTCCTTCTGTCTATATGTGGGGCTAAAATACAGTATACATAGGATAACCTCCTAGGAGTGAGAAAAATAAAGGAAAGTCAATATATGTTTAGCATAAATGCTAGTTTATTATGTCGAATAAATAAAAATGAAATGATAGATTATTTGGGTTTTGCTACTAAATTTGTTTCTTGTTGATTTACTTATATACTTAGTCCAAAGAAAACACATTTTAGAGAATGGGAGTTACACATCTTATAAACCCCCTTGAGAAGAAAAAAATATGGGCACAACTTTATTAGGCCCTGGCTATTCCCTAGACTAGACTATTATAGGGTAGAACATGTTAACTACACAATTACAATGTTTGTTTCCCATGTGTATATTTATGTATATTATATTTGATATTAATCTATAAAGTTAATTATGAAAAGAAAAGATATATACAAGATTATACTAGCCTTCGCTCAATTCAAAGCATTTACCTTTTAAAAATGGACACCTATAATTTATGTGTGATCATATTATGTACTATGTAAGTGACTACACTATGGAACTATCTAATTTTAAAATAACAGAGACCATAAATTGTCATGCGCATCCACAAATAATACTTTGCTTTTATCTTCAGATGTTGATGGATTTTAAATATATATTTGCAAACATATAGATACAACATTAAATACAATTCTATTAAATAATGATGTTAGTATATGAAAGCTAGATAAATGGATATCATTATTTTGAATGACAAAGCTGCAGTAAGATAAAATATCTACATGAAGACATGTAAGGAAGTGGATGAGTTGAGTTGACACGGTGTTACTCCAAGTAATTGATACTTGGAAACTACACAACTGGCTTATTTAGGGTGAACTAGTAAATAGATATATTGCTACAGTTGTGGGTCATCATTATTCTAACTCTAATTATTCTGTAAATGGCTGTAGTATTGATTGCCATAGATGAGATAGCAATGAGAAGCAGAGTAATACAAGGAAAAGAAAATGTGAAAATATTGGAATTATCATACTGCTTCAAAGCTGCTTCTTTCATAGTTTAAATAATATTTTCGTCTTATGTTAGTATTTTACTATGAGAAACTAATTTCCTATATTCCAGTTGAGACCATAACAAGGTATTGATGTATACCTATACATGCAAGGCATTCCAAATACCATTTGGTCAATACTGATTGACAGTGTGTTGTTGTCATTTGTCCAAACAGGATATGACCGACTTAGACCATGTAAATACTTAAATGACAAGTCACTGTCATATGGTTATTAAGTTAAAATGAGTTAAGTTTACAGTGTGTAGTAAATGCGCCTTGTGTTAATCAATGTTCAAAACAGACATTTTGGCAGCATTATTTTCATTCTTCATTAACAGCAATTACTGTTAGTAGAATGGTTTATATGTATAAAAAGGTCATAAAGAATGTAAATCACTGCTAATTAGGTAACTTGTATCGTTGTTTATGTACTTTAAATGCTCAGCATTATAGAGGATGAAGAGTCAATGACCCTGAAAGAGATTTTTTTCCTGATGGAGAGACGTTCAGCTGGCTATCTCTTATCATATAATATAACATAACGTACTGTGAGACTTTTTGATGGGATTTATACCTACAACTAATCACATCTTCTTTCACATATATTTCATATATTATAACCAGTATTGCCTTTAATTATATTGATTGCTGTGGATACAAGTAACTATGTCCACTAGTTTAATTTCGTTGAAATATTAAATTGTCATGGGATATGGTTACAGGCACATTTCCGTCTCCATCTAGATAAATCTCACAAGTATTTGTCTTTTAGAAGGAGCATAATTTAAATCTAACTCGCTTTTAATGAATATTTATTTCTTCATAAAAGCATTCATCATTTTCGTTATGAAGCTGTAAAAAACAGGATGGCGGTGAATAAATTGTACAGCTGCTGCTGGAGAGGCTTGAAATTAAACCGAGGTTGATTATTTTAGCTGTTATAGATTTGCATGGAACAAATGATGGGATGATACTAGCATCCTATCATTTGTTCCATGCCTGTGGTAGGGAATTTAGATTGTAAGCTCTAGTAGCGTAGAGACTTTGAAAAAATAAACAGGGCTTGTAATTGTTCAGAGCTGCACAATAGCTGTGCAATAAATAAATAAAGAGTAAAAATAATAATACAATCAGAGCTTGCTATTTGCAGCTCACAAAGAAGGGTGTACAAGTATAATATGGCATCTATTATCCAGAGTGCGTGAGAGGTATTGATTTCTGGGTAAGGTGTGGTTATGTACTTAGGAGCACCACTTGTAATATACACTAAAGGACAGGCTATTTGTGATAATATCTGAGTAACATACTGTCCACACTAATTGTTGTTCTTAAACACTGCCTTATTTGCTAGCGTGAAGGTTCCAACTCCAGACTGGAGGTGACTGTCTCTATTATGTTTATTATTGTTATTATTATTATTATTATTATTGTTTTTGTTATTATTATTATCTTTTTTTTTTTTATTATTATTATTATTATTCTTATACATTTGTGGGCCCCAGATCAACATTTTGTAAGGGTCCACATGTACCTTACAAGGGTGAAAAGACACATATACATATGGGGCTTTGGCATGGGAGCTGCAGGCTCCATAGCAGCTGCACCTCTGGCTACTATGGTAGTTATGCCTTTGATCGTGGCTCTAACAATAGTAATAGTATGTGCACACCAAGATTTTCTCTATGGATCACCTCACCTGGCAGATAACAAAGAGGTTGGGAAGGTCAGTAAAACTGAATTAGTGGGCAAGACACTGAAAGGGTCAATTCAGATATTCTTACAAACAGAAAATTAATGTTTTTAACACACAGATAAGACATCCAAAAGCTTCAGACATCATGCCAGATCTTATCCTTCAATTGGACTGGATGCCCACATGGCTTTCCATTTCTTATTCTTAGAGTTGCCTCTGCTTTCAATAACTATATTCAGCCTTTCCAAATGACATAGCAGAGCTCTCGGCACTGGAGTGAGGGCCCACTAATCAAAAACATTATCATGTATACTTTTACCTTGCACTATAATATAATTGTGCACCTTAATCAAAACCTGGTATCATTTACAAAATGTTTTTGCCATAGGAGGGTACTACATTTGATGTGCACTTAATTCATAAAAAAACACTCAGAACTTTGTTGACTTATACAGCAGTACAGTAGTTTCTTGAGGGCAAAAAGCACTTTTAGCCAATGAATCGTCTCAGAGCAGATTGCATCTAACTCTACATCAGGCCCTAAGCTGGCAATTCAAAACAAACGAACACTAAACAGTGTTTCCTACACAAAAGTCACAGACATGAAAAAGCACTAAAATTAGCTCATGCTAGATATTATTAAAGTTGCAGATGATTTAATCACATATATTTACAAAGTTTAAATTTTTCATTTTCTACTGAACTTTTTTCCCTTGGTTATGTTGAACATTACCTTAATGTAACCTGTAGATGTCACTGTTACTACTACGGTACCCAACGATGTATATGTAATGACTACAAGCACTCTATAGATAGCAACAAATTATACTAAACAAAAAAAAGAACAATAAAATGAACATTAAAAGCAACAACTGTAGGGGTTGTACTGTGATTCAAGAACTGTTCAATCTCTTCACAGCGCAGTTACACTTGGATGCATTCCAATTAGCTGCCATTGTGCTATCCGTTTAAACATCCTAGAGTCATTGACATCTTTAAGTGAAATTAAGCAGTTTGGTTCTGTCTGCATCAAGTCAGCACTGTACTTGTGCTCTTGAAGGTTCTATTGATTTATTAATCTTTAGTAGACAATTTTTACTGTAATGCTGTATCCATTTGTGTGTGTTAGTATAACTCTAACACAGAAAAACAAGTTTCATTACAATCAATTATAGCTTAGTTAATGCAGCTCGGTGTTGTGTTGAGGCTAGCATTACATGAACAAGACAAACGCAGTCTTGTTTTATGAACCAGTCTATCACGTTTCTGGAGAGGGTTTAAATTGCTGGACAATGATATCTGTCTCTATGGCAGTAGCATAGTCAGTACAGTATGTTTCATTTTTCTTTGACTTAGCATATCAGGACATTGCCTAGATCCTATTTATCTGATGGATTACAAAGGACAAGAGGGTTTATTTGCATGATGTAGCCAAAGATTGGCTTTGTTCCCCCAGGTATTTGCCTGACATGCAAGACTATTTGCAGGAAGTCTTGTAGTGACATATATATATTTTTTGTTTTGGACTTCAAAACAGTGTTCTCCATAAAAATAGAGGGACAGTTAGGCACCTCAATTCTGCAGTTTAAATGACAACTGAGATACAAGTTGTTGTGTATAAAACAGCAGTGACCTTTATCAAGGAATCCAAAAATTCCTCAAGGTATGGCATCTGTTGTGTGGTCTAAAATTTCTATTAACACACATACGCATACATACAAACACACATACATATACATACAAACACACATACATACATATACAAGTGATAGTGCTCAGAGTTCTGGAGAATAATGAAACAAAAATCCTTTAAAAGGTCAGGGTCTGTTCTTTTTATCTTTCTATAAATGTTAAATAAAACACTCTTATAACTCTGCATATCAGAATTTATTAACAAGAAAACTGATATACTGGCACAATTATATATTTTAAATAGACTCAAAAAAAGTGGTGGGATACTTGCTAGACCCGATGAAGCAATAGTCTTTGAACAGTTCATCTCTTAACAATGAAGTACCGAAGTACATGTTCTACTTCGCTAATGGTATCCTTCGGGAAACCCTATCAATTCCTGCACACTTGGGCACAGGGAATTGTAGGAGATTGGTTTGCATCATGAATAATAATGTAACCTAGTGAGACCAGTATTGTAGGAAACAGATGAGCTGGGTATAAAATGGACATAAGTGGTGTCAATGGTATGACATGTTAATACATGTTATATACATTGTTATAAAAGTAAAAATAAAGCTAAAAACGTAAAAACAAGAAAAAAACAGCATCTACACAAGCACACTTTGTATATGAACTTTATTATGGGCCACGACTCATGCCAAACCTCCAATAAAGTACTCAAGTTATGTATCCTTGTAAATGTTAGAAGTAACTGAATCAATGTTGGGGTTTATTTAATAGCTTGAGTTAATTTTGTACAAGAGGCGCGTATTGTAAGATGAACACAATACTGCTGTGTAATCAAAAACAATATTGTTAAAGATATTGTGCACAATGTCCACCATAGAGTCTCTCTCCTTTATTCCTGCATAAGCTGATTAAAAATCCTCTTATAGTTCTTGCTGTATCGAGTATCCCATCCAAGTACCTTGTCCGTTTCTTATAATATTTCCAAACAGTGGTGAATAAAATTTGAACAAGAAATGGGAACTGGGTTAGTAATTGAATAACAAATACAAATATTCAAAATTCCAGAAACACCACTGAAGCTAGTGTGCTTGTTATTAGCAAATTCTAACGACACCACAGGTGCAGAAAAGACCTACATGATTTATATAAAACCACTGGTTCACTTACATTTATGTAAGCTCAGTCAAAAGATGTATCTTCCTTCAAAATAGCTCTTTGTCACCTTGACAAAGACCCCAGAGGCGGGGTCGAAACGTGACAGTTAGCACGGTGTATCTTGATTGGCAGCAGAGTTCTACTATCTGGACGAAGGTTGATTGCCCAGCTGATATTGCCCGGGACTTTACATCATCACGCTGGTTTCCTACTTCTATCTGGTACGAGTTCATCTGCTAGTTTATTTCAGGATATTTGTATAGATGTTTTACCCCACACAGTGGGTTTATGATTGTACGTGTTTACTTAAATAAAATCTCGAAGGTATTATGTTAGATCCTCCCTCTCCCTTCTCTTTTATACATTGACCGAGAGAATGAGAGAATACGACACAATATGTTATGGGAGAGAGCTATGTTGAAGGAGAGAGACTCTATGGTGGACATTGTGCACAATATCTAGTTTGTTTTTGATTACACAGCGGTATCGTGTTCATCTTACAATACGCGCCTCTTGTACTTTTATGAGTGTATTTATGTTTGAATGTAGTGGCATTCTTGTGTGTACCTAGGCAGTTTTTTGTAGGGAGCGCTATACATTGGGAGAATAATTATTTTTTTTTATTTCTTTTACTTGTTTCATATTTTGCTAATGTAATTCCGATAAATATATTTACACAAGCATCATACCAAAAGAAAGCTATATAAAATGGACTTGTGAAGAGTAACAAAATAATTATTAATAAAGGTAAAATGGGGGGAAAAAATTTGGTCTTCTGATATGCACATGGGGCAAAGAATCCTGGCAGAGAGAGAGAGGCAGAGGCTAAGCAAGACTTTTGTGGCAACAACATTGGGAATCTCAGAGAAAAGATTTAGATTTTAAGAGGCTATTTCCAAGTGCAGCCGAAGCGCACCGCAGATCATCTTGGTTTTACACCTGTGTTTGGCTGGTCCACATAACACACACCAAGGTGCACACCTCCGTTTTTGAGAGATGTCTCTGTGACCTAGTAGTGCACTTAGATGTGCAGAGAGGCAGTAAACTCTCCAGCAGCACACTGTGCGAAACAGTAAATGTCACATCAAAGTCAAACCTCTTATCACTTAAATACCAACTATTCAATAAAATTAGCTTTTCCCTTTTTTTTTTTTTTTTTTACCTAAAATGCTGCTTAGTTTACTGTGGTGTATGGCGGAATGTAATCATGACATTGAGGGGACATGTTCTTTACTACATGGACTATGCATGTGTGACTGGAAATCTTCTGAGTATAAATTGGGTACCATTAACAGTATAGGACAGGTTTTCCCAAACCCAGTCCTCAGGGCTCCCTAACAGTGCAGGTTTTCTGGATCACATGTGACATAATTAGGACCACCTGTGGATTTGTTACAATGTGTCAGTCAGTAACGAATCCACCTGTGCTCCAGCAAGGAGATATGGAAAACCTGCACTGTTGGGGAGCCCTGAGGACTGGGTTTGGGAAACCCCAGTATAGAAGAAAACTTGGGAGACCACCAGCACTCAGCAGGTACAGAATCCAAATAAGTTTGCAGAGTGGAAATGACTGTACATCCCTCAGCATAGCGAGTAATGCCCCTAAATTTGCCCTCTCTATTTATCTCTTAATTTTATCTCATAATCTCATGCCACAAAAGTAAATTATTATACCGCACATTTCTACTGCTCCACAAAATGATGCCCTAGGTAAGTCTTCTCTGTGCCTCTTGTGCAAACTTCTGCTAGTCCACAAACCCCATCATCTTGCTTCATGAACCAATGTGCACTCCATAAATCACCTCTGCTGGCTGACTTATTAACTAAAAGGAATGCTAGACCTTTTTATCCTATCCCTCAAAAAAAGTCTTTTTACATTTAACAGAGAGCTGCTGATCTTGTTTTTTCTCTCTCTCTCTCTTATTTGCATATTGGAGCCTTTGGCTTTCTTCATGAATATCAGAAGTAACCATTTCTGAAACAATTAGCAAGCACAAAATAGATCGATTTTTTTTTCCAGAAGTTAATGTTAATTCACAGTGACAGACAATTCAAGAGTTTTAAAATGGCCTTAGCTACAATTGACACATAACATGTATGATATTGTTACATATAAAGACAAACTATTTTTTTTCCCTTTAACTTACTCTCCTAAGTTTTCAAGTAATCATGTTATAAGCCATTCAGGTCTCCCAGTGATTGAATACTTTCTCCACTTAATCTGTCAGAGTGCACCATTTAGGAGATGGTTATGCAGAGAGCACTTGGGAATAGATTTTTATACCCGGTGTTGTCCTTTGATTGTCAGCAAAAGACAAATTTGAGGTGCTGAAAATGAACTGGACTGTGAGCGTATATATTGCTATGATTTCTCTTCTTCAAGAGCACAGAGATGGATCCTCTCCCTAAAGGCTAGTGTCACTCCGGTTGCTAATGGGTTTCTCTAATCCTTTTTTCTTAGAAATGGAAGTCATATGCTCTTTTCTTAACCAGGTTACAAAGCTTCCCTGGGCACTTTCATACTTAAAATAGCTTGGAGTCATTTTTTTATACTTGTCCATGTAGAATAATTTATTACTATTTTATTACAATACAATTTTGTATGTGCACAATAATAGCAGAAATGCTAATAAAAGAGTATAGCTTATAAAACACTAATATCTAAAACCCAAGCAGATATAAGATAGTGAGGTTTAAGTTTTTGCGAATCAATATGCCTATTCTAAAATATATATTTTTAATTGAGTTGTACTAGATTACCAGTGCTTGACTGTCTGAACAGTTTTATTAGCTCATGTTGCCATATTTCTGCAAATGTCTGTTCCAGCACCCAAGTGCCCTAATAGAGTGAAGGATGCTACAGCATACTTCCTATTAAATGTTTACATGTTATATGCAAAAAAATTGTAATAAGAACAGTTTCAATTATCATCATCATCATCATCATTTATTTATATAGCACCACTAATTCCGGAGCGCTGTACAGAGAACTCACTCACATCAGTCCCTGCCCCATTGGAGCTTACAGTCTAAATTCCCTAATATAGGCACACACTCACACACAGACACAGACAGACAGATAGAGAGGGAGAGACTAGGGTCAATTTAGATAGCAGCCAATTAACCTACCAGTATGTTTTTGGAGTGTGGGAGGAAACCGGAGCACCCGGAGGAAACCCACGCAAACACAGGGAGAACATACAAACGCCACACAGATAAAGCCATGGTTGGGAATCGAACTCATGACCCCCAGTGCTGTGAGGCAGAAGTGCTAACCACTAAAATAGAATCTTCTTATGGCTTGGGTGTACAGCTTTATCCTTTGGAGTGTTTAACATGGCTGCTCCCATTTACCAATTACCGATATTGTACGATAACTTTGTAATTTATATACCAGAAAATTACAGGTCCTATTGGAAATGCAGTTTTCCATTTTTAATATGATTGTCCCACTATTTTTGCAGATTTTTAAATTTTCATAGCTAATTACAGGATATAGTGATCCAGCAACTGTGACTTTCACATGAAAGAAGTGAGACAGATGCTTGGTGAATTTTTTTTTTTAATAATAGTTTTTATTAAAGTTTTTAGCGTAAAGGGGTACAAAAAGCAAAACAACTGGGAACATGGAACATCAAAAGGACAGGGGGAGGGGTACGGAGTGGAGGGGTACACAATAATATCCTTCATGCCAAAAATACTCATTTATCTAATATTACATGACAAGAATCAAACGTAGCGGCCTAAGGCGAGGGAGGGCTCAGGAAAATCTCATGACTTAGGGAACTCGCACCATCAGCCACAAACATGTGCCAGCAAAATGACTTCATTAAGGACAAAGACACTGCAGTAGAGTAGGGGAACCCCAACATCTCCATCTTAAAGCTGAACTGAACCTTGGAAATTATTTTATGCAATGAGAGAAAAGTATGTAACTTCCAAGATTGGGCAATGACTGCAGCTTGCTGAATTTTCAAACCAATCAATGGCACAATATCAGAGTCTTTGCTCTTCTGCACGTGCGCAGCCACCATATTTCCCGCAATCTTTTTGGGTGCTGTCAGGGGACTCAAACCAGTCAGTGTCATGGAAGCTGGACTGAGTCCGCTTACCTCCCCCGAGCAGAGCACTGGAACTAAGATGCCGGCTGTCACTGATCTGGCTGCAGGGTGGGTGGGGGATTCCTTGACTCATGGTCCTGTGTGTACAACACATCTAGCACCCAATATAGGTATGCTACTCAGGGGCGCACGCAGGGGGGGTTTCTGGTTCTCCAGAAACTCCTCCCCTCCGCGAAGAACGGGGGCTAAACAGTGCCCCTACATAGCGGCACTTTACTGTACAGCAGCCGCGGCACTGTCAAAGAAGCACTGCCACGGACGCTTCTTTGACAGCGCCGCGGCTGCTGTACAATACGTGGCTACATGCGCAGCAGCTCTCTATATTTTTTTCCCCCCTTAAAAATCCTGCGTGTGCCCCTGCTACTGTACATGTCAGTACTTTGAAGTGCTGTAATTAATTTTCCTGCCATGAGCAGTCCTGTCCTCAATCCCACAAATGGCACAAAATTGCTGTATGGAAGCACGAAACGGAATAGGGCTTCCACTTGGTTATGCGATCAATGGCCAAGAAAGTGCATTTGTGTAATAGACATTTGAAGAACAGTCACATATTTTGTTTCATAAATGAACGTATGGATTATTATTTGATTATTTTTTTTTTAGAGACACATATAGAAGCCTCTCATATATAGTTAAAATCGGTGCTGAAATTATTGTGTTTGGTGTCTTATTAGAAAATTGATAGTAAGTAATAATGTTTAAGTTTTTTTTCACAATTCAATACTTGAATTATTTACCCTCTTTATGCCTTAAACACTTTATGTCAGGGGTTGTTGCACACGTCAGTGACCAAACCACAGCTTTAAAATAATGTTCCCTTTCTACCCAATTAAATTTAATATATTTATGTTTTAAAGAGAAGGTAAGGTCACACATTAGTCATGATGGATCCTATATAATTCCAAACTCTTGGTGCACTGTGTAAAAGATTACTTGTTGAGTTGTGCAGTTACATCCTCCAGCTATTGGATATTGTTTTTGCTATTTGCTTTCATTATTATTATGTGATTATTCATTTTCTACAAGAACAACTCAATTGGGAGCTTGTCTAAATATTAAAATTTATCCAGCTACTCTGAAATGAAATGAGGATATGATCTGTCCTAATTATGTGTCAACAACAGTAGTTCTTATTTTATTTTGCACACAGAATAACCTTTACTTTCCAGCAATTACAAGGAAAAAGTGACATGTTTTGATTTATTGCTTTCAAAACCTATTCATTAATTTCCATTGTCAGGTGTTCAGATCCCATAAAAAAATATTTTCATCTCTATTGTTCATTCTCTGGGGCATAACAGTAAATGGCAGTAAGTGAATGCCCCAGGGCAGTCATGCACAGGAAAATGCATTGAACCAACTGTCTTCCAAGCTGCAAGCTTGCAATCTGTTTGTGTCAGTATATTGTGTCACCCTCATGGTCATAAACAGCAGCTAAGAAAATGATTATCCTTAACAGTTTTTATTGGCCTGAAGGATAGAAAAATGTGTCAGCGTAAATAATCACACTGTTTATATAACCATCCCTAGGTTATAGTAAACATAGAAACACTAAAATTAAGTACAGAGAGAGATTGTAAATTTTATTAAGTGATATCTTCACAGTCCATCATTAACGAATCCTACAAGGATTTTTATTGGGAATGGGAAATAGATATACAGGTGCTTCCATATTGTAGACACTACATTTTATTAGGGTATTATCATTATCACAAGCAATTGTATATTGCAAAGGTGCCATTACGCCTTTTCTGTTGATAAAAGTGGATAAAGATCAATAAGAGACAAATTTAGGTTTTACTGCTGTGTTGTCATAACAGTGATTTTATCTGTTATGTTATTTATCCTTTTTATCTTACCTACATATATTGTACATTGTATCAAAAATAATCTAATCAAACATCTGTTCAAAATCCATAACCACTCTTGTTGATTGTAATATAATGACTATGTTTTTCATTTTCTTGACACACTAGCAAATAAAGGGAAAGGCTTTGGTATCCTAAAACGTAGTGTGGTAACCCACCTGGCCACATTTAAGTAACAATAAAATATATAAATCAATTTCAAACCAATTATCCAACATATAAACGAAATAACACATTATTACATAAATGTACACACATCACCTTAATGTACATACACATGATAATATTCTCATGCAATGAGACATTGTCCCCAGTGCCCTGGGGATCTGAGGAAAAATCGAAAGAGCTATAAAAGTACCAGCTATTTAGTTCAGAAATGAGGTGCAGGCTGGTTAAGGTGAAACCAACCCCTTCGTTTTATCACAACCACTTATTGCTGCGATAGAAAATCTTGTTTTAACGCAATTTAACTAGAAAAGTTTGCTGTTACCCAGCTTCCTGCCAATACGGACTACCAGCTCTTAGACAAGTCTTACCACTTCCTCAGCCAGTCTGGTTGCCTCTCTGCATGCATGAACCAGCTTTGCTAGCTCGCACATGCACAGTGGAACGCCAAGCCCTGACTTGGCTTCTAGTTTCAATTTTACCCCAAAAAATAAAATAAAAAATAAAATGTAAAACATATTTATAAACAAATAAATAACTGTGTGGCACTCAGGTGGGATGAAATGTTTTGTTTAAATAAATACAAAAATGTTTTCAATCATTTCTCGCTGTTATCACAATCCTGAGATGGTGGTAGCGATAAGAGGGTAGCAGCAGTACTTGTGTCACCTCGATCTCCACTAGACAGCAGTCACTTTGCCAGAGAAAGGGCTATTTTTCTTCCTTTAATAAATAGGCCCCTATGTGAGGAGCAGAACGATAGTATGCAGGCAGCTACATACTGAGTAGTGGCATGAGGCTCCTGCCAATATCATGAGGAAAGATTGTAGTGACAAACACACCTTGTTTGGGGATATTTTTAAACTGAAAACACGGCTTTAACCCTTTATGACCCCCCTGTAAATCACCCATTCAGTACACCCATACTAATGGAAATTGTGTTAATAAATAATGCACATTACATTAATCCAGGGCCAGGCTGGGCTGTGGGGCAGGGGGGAATCTGCCCTCCAGACTGGTCCCATAATGGGACCTTGGGCTGGGGCACTGGGCCACCTGCATTTTTTTCCCATTAAAACATTTCTACTAGGCTGCTGAGTCAAGTCTTGGCCCCCCGTGCTAAAAGTAATACCACCACTAGCCCCCATTTTAATACCCTCACCAGCCCCAACATAAAATTAGTACAACAAAAAACAAAGAAACACCTGCTCTTCAGTTGGGATGGTGGATCTATTCAGGAACAATCCCTTTCTCCTCCTGCTCACTTCAATCTCTGAGGTGAGATGGTAGTAGAGGGAGGGAAAGTGTGGTGAAAAAATGCAGGGTGGGGAGGAGAGTGAGGAGTGGAGGAGGATCAGAGCTCTGATGCAGGATACATACAATAAGGTGGCTAGTCCCAGGTGTTGGGGCAACCACCAGTAGCACAGCAATGGCTGTGTAATAAACAAAATGTTGACAAAATGACTCAACCAGCCACTGGATGCCCGGAGCCACTGCAATGATCTGAGTGGTTCAGAGCTGCTCAGATTCTCTTGTCAGTACTCACAATGACAGTTAGAGAGACCTGGAGGCACTCCTAGCTGAAATCTGAGCTGTTGGCCCCCTCAGCTTTGCACCCTGTCCGGAGGAACATGCTGAAACTGTCCTCGCTATGACCCTGTGTATGACTAATTAAATGTCAACAAATTAATACAATTACAAATAGCTATCTTTCCTTTGTTTTGAATGAAAATGCTGATTTTGAAAAGTGAAAATCAGTATATCATTCTTCTTCTTTTTTTATTATATAGAAGCAACATATTTTGCTGAACTTTCATTTTACAAAGTAATTCTAGTGGAGTCCACTTTGTATTCTGCGCAGGTATAAATTGCATATGCACTGGAATCTTCTCTTTGTATGAAATAAATCTAATGGTTTCATTTTGGTCAGATGTCCTGATCTACCTGTGACAAATGACAAACTTAGAGCACAATCCCCAATATGGAATGAACACTGAATCACTGAAGATGGTCGTGGTACTATATAATACTGTTATATGTTAAATAATCACCATGAAATACTTAGTGTGTTCAGTATGCATCATTACATACTGAGAATCATGGTACAATTTTACATTTTATCAGAAAGAAAATTACCTGTCTATATCCCCTTTGTGGAGAGCTGGTAACTGTCAAACAAATGTTAAGTGCTGTGAAAATCCTGGCTACAGATCACAACAATGGTATACCAGTACTACCCTGATCGACCAATACAGTGATTTCCATAATGTTAAAGTAAGAAAGGAAGCACTAACAACTTTTCAACTACAAAATGGCAGGAAATATTGCATTATACTACAGTGATACATAACATTTCAATACGATCCTATTGCAATAGTACACAGCCTAATTGTTAGGTTTGGAATAGTTACTACAATGGTTTTTATACAGTGGGCAAAAATCCCCTAATTCATATCCCTTGGTATACTTAGTCACGCTTTATTATACGCTGCATAAATTCACCATTTACAGCTAGCATGAAGCCTTTTAAACAATTCTACAGACTCAACATTTGTTGGGTACATTTTCCTAAGTGATTGTTGTTATGTGCTAAAACTCCCGGATCAGATAAAAAAAATAATCTGTTCTACTCTGTCGTTGCAGACCTCAAAAGAAATCCTTGTCAAACTATCGGGTCAAAACATGGGCATTCAAAGCAAAAAAAATACAGTTCTCCAATCTGCTACACCAAAAGAAAATGAGAAGATTCAGGAAAAACTGGATGAACTTTGCTTCCAGTGGGAAAATGTCAACAAGTTGTACAAAGATCAGCAAGAGTAAGTTATTATTTGATCCACTCATTATTACACAATGTTATGTACTCCTGGAAATTGGTTACAAATAGTAAATATTTACTGTCCTTGGACTTAATTAAAATTTTAGAATTGTCTGTTTGTATTTTAATTTGGAAAAATCTATTTATTTCCAAAGTTTGGTTTGTAAAAAAAGTAGTTTCAGGCTTTTTAAAAGCTGAAACAAACGTTAATTAAGTATGTTTGTATACTGAAAGGTTACTGTAAGGCTTACTGGTTTATCTAGTCTTACACTGAATGTAAGAGCAGCTTTCATAACACTGAAAACCATTAAGAAGCCGCACATTACACATTTAAGCATCACGTTACTAATGCACTTGCCTTTATCCCTGACCTATTCAATCCAGATGAGTGTTCCATGCAGGGTCACCCTCATTCCCCAGAGGTAACATATAGAACCGCTGGATTTGCAGGAGAACTCAGAGATAGAGGGACAATAAATAGTCACCTGCATGGCAGTGCAGGTATGTGTCATGGAGAGGTGAATGTAGGAGATCTAGAACATGCAATATGTGTTTTCAGCTATGTGCTATGTGTGGCCTTCAGGGATGTTCCTTTCGATAGCACAGTGCTGGTTTCAGTGATAACGATCTGCAATCTGCTTCAAACTTTTCTTCACAACAATCTCTAAGTTTGTATTGTATACTAGCACAGAAATGCAAGTACATAAGTAGAAATGTCTGAGATCCATTGGAAAATTGTGATGGGGCTCTCTAAACACCATCAGAAATGTATACCTACCAAGATGTCTGTTTGATTCCCAGTTAATACCCATGAGGACACAGTGCTAATTGCTAACTAACTAATGCGCCAGATTGCTAACAGTAGCAATCTGGCGCATTAGTCTGAATTATATATTGTTAGGAACCCCTCCAGCCGGCACAACACAACCCGGAATCTACTCTGCCAGTGAGGTGTTCACTGGAGCCCCTGATGGTGGGGACAGACTGGGCTGCAGATTGACAGAGGGTCGTGAAGTGTGTACTGGCTGGGGAGAACCCAAGCAAGCGGAGTGGAATCCAAGCAGAGGTCAGGGGCCGGCAGCAGACAACAGTACCAGTATACAAGCTGAGGTTAAGGGTCACGAGCAGACAGGGAGGTCGGTATTCAAGCCAGAGGTCAGGGTCACGAGATTCACGAGCAAAGTCCAAATCCAAGCCAAGGGTCATACACGGGTAAACAACAGCAAGTCCAATAGACAGGAACAGGGCAGAGAGCAGGTACAGCAGACTGGATACAGAGACTATAACCGGCAATGAGGCAGTAGACCTCATTGCCTTAAATACAAATACAGACCAATCAGGAGTAGGATGCACTGCTGCAGGCTAATTGCTCATACAGAGCAGGGCCAATCAGGGCTTGTCCCTGAAATACACAGATGCAGGCTAATGCCTGTAAATCAGACCTCTAATTAATCAGCCCACAGGCTGCCTGTCATGCGCATGCGCCCGCCTACCACCGGGACGCAGCGCTATAGTAGAGGCGTCCGGCCGTTGCCCTGGTGACGGCCAGGCAGGAATAGGAAATGACGTCCCGGTCGTCAAGGTGACGGCCGGGACGCCAGGGGGAGCCAGAAGCGAGCCGCGGCGGCTGTGAGTACCGCCGCGGCTCATGACATATATACATCAATTTTATCCTCTTTATTATCCAAATCATATAAGTGCCTGGATACATTTGTTATGAAGCTAAGTTACATTTGTACTTGAACTCTAATTTTCCTCTAGAACAGCCCGTCCCCTTGGCTTTTATCCAGGAACTTTTTTTTATTATTTTTTTTAAAACTTTGAAACCTATTGTTAACAATACTGAGTGTCATAGGATGCCACCATAGAATTTAGGAAGGAAAATAATCCTATGAGGAGAGAGGACAGCTTTCTCCCACTATTACATGTGCCAGATGTAGAGTAGGATATGTTTGTTTACATTCATCTGCCTCTTTCACAACCATTTGTCTTTTCATTGTTTTAGTGGTGAACAGTTGCCTTAAGTTTCTTTTAGCATTTAAAGTCAGCAGCAAATGCAGGTGTTCCAGAGGGGATTTTGCAAATGCTTGATTACACAGGTTGTGTGACCATAACATTGAGAGGCTGTGACCATACACTGGAAGGGGCGTGTCTAGCATTAACTAGCACTAACCCCGCCTCCAGCACCCTACATTCTTTGTAGTGGTGTATACACCACTGTTTATTACAACTCGCCCTTTGTGCTGCCCTGCATTACAGTGGAAACACTCAGTTTAGACCACTCTAATCAATTATCCGACTGTTCTGAGGTTTAGGTCCCAGCATCTAGCAATAATGTTCTGCTCGCTATCCTGCAGCTCTGGTCCATTGTAAGAGGCCAGGGGGAACAATCCACAGGAACCCTGACCTGAAGTTAGAGGTCAGGAGTTCCAGCCCAGGTGCTCAGAAGAAAGCAGTCTCAAGTGCCAGTGATGGAGCCTGGTGGTGGCAGTGCAATGCCCCCTATAGTATTTAAAGGGTGCACTTTTGGGATAAAAAAAAGGGACAGTGGAAAGGCAGGCCCAGCTGGTCCCCAGCAACATGACAGGGTGGCGTAGGAGATCCATCCTGTCACACCATGGATAGAAAAATTGAGGTTCTAAAAGAGCCTCACCCTAGCCGTCATACTTAGCACGTTATGGAGTCATGTAGAGGACAAGTCCTACTTGTCCTTATCACTCTAGGGCAGTGGTTCCCAAACTGTGCGCCTAGGCTCTCTGAGGTGCCTCGGCGATCTCACAGGGGTGCCTCGGCCAGGACCAGTGGTAAGCAAGGCGGGGGACTACTTGGTAATAATTTTGACTTAGGGGTGCCTTGAAAAAATTATGGAGACCCCAAGGGTGCTTTGAACTGAAAAAGTTTGGGATCCACTGCTCTAGGGGGTAAATGTATTCATTTGTGCTACTAGCAAATCGACGATATTCACAGACTTTGCCGGGCAAATTTAAAACGGCAATTTGTTTAAAGGCAATCCGGAGCTTCATTACATCCTAGCCTATGTCTGGGACAGCACGGTGCCTTAGATGTTAGCACTCACAGCACTAGGGTTATGAGTTTGAATCCTGACCAGGACCTTATCTGTGTGGATTTTGCATGTTCTCCGCATGTTTACGTGGGTTTCCTCCTGGTGTTCTGGTTTCCTCCCACACTCCAAAAACATACTAGTAGGTTAATTGGCTGCTATTAAATTGACCTCAGACTCTCTCAGTCTGGGTTAGGGAATGTAGTCTGTAAGCTCTCATGAAGCAGGGGACTGATGTGAGCGAGTTCTCTGTACAGCGCTGCGGAATAAGTGGCGCTATATAAATTGCTGCTGCTGCTGCTGATGATAAATACATTTTCCACAAGGAGTTAAAATGTCAAACTATAATTGCAGCAATGCAATGTGCAAAAAAGAAAGTTGTTAAATACAAAAAAATATATTTCTATTTATTTATTTATTTATGTAGTGTTCCTATCTAAGTTATCTACTTTATTTCACTCTGCTCTGACTTATTTGTGTCCTGATTGTCTGTCGCTTTGTGCATTTTCTTTTTAGGCTATATTCATCTCACAATCAGAAATCAGATCTTATTATGCCAAGGATTCATCTGCGAATTGAAATGCATGTAGTTAATCAGAAAATCTTTTGAACGATTGAACAAATTTTGTGTTTTCATTAGTATGCATAGTAATCCGGAGCTTCATTACATCCTAGCTTATGTCTGGGACAGGAAAATGAACCCATCATTTCCAGTGATATTTATTGCAGTCCTTGCTTAAATAAGTACTTATATTGAATATGCCAGGTGTCTTATTCTTTTTCATTGTGTGTCAGAGGAGAATAACAACTCTAATACTACTTAGAACAGAACAACTGGGTTATAGATTATAGATTTATTCGGCATACAAATACAAGTTAAGGCATAGAACAAACAAAGCTGATTTGGGGCCAGTAATTGTCTATACAAGCTAACCTTATAACAATATAACATATTGCAATTCTTTGCTAAAGAATGCATTTGTATAAGACTACAGTATACTGTTAAATTCCTTTGGAAAATCTAATCCCATGTCTGATGTCCAAATGTTACACATCACTTATCCAGAATAAATCCTATTCAGAAATTCCAAAGTGTTCTTATGTTCTGATTTTATATACTCCTATTTATGTACCTGAAGTCAATTGCTGAAATTATCCTGTCCTGTAAATTCACTCTAAGATGTGAACATAGAGAGGTTGTTAAAGTCTAAGATATTTGTTTATTTTCATTTTGATATACCTCTCATATTCTTCTTCATGTGAAAGGTTTTTCTTCATTACATGTCTACTTACACCGATTAATGCTCTCCTGAATTCTACAAGACAGATTATGGCGAAAGTCTCTTGTGGCTCTGATGACTTGTGTGTCTACAACTGTATCCTAATCCCTGGTCTATCTTACTCATACTACTATCTGTTCCTGCCCTACTCTCCAGACTCTTCCCTCTTTATATTTGATATGATTTGCAGACTGTCTGACTATAACCTGATTCTCTAACTAATAAACAACTGACTGACGCTGTCAAACTGCTGCTAGCCTGTGTAGCTAACTACACTGACAATTAATTGATTAACTGATTGTGATGTCAGACACAAAAATTCATAGAATAAACCTCTATAATAGACTGGTCGTGATATTCACCTTTAGCAGCCGCTCTTTCCCTCAGAGCAGAAGTTTCGCCCCAAGCTTTAGGCACACAGTAGTGGTAACAGGAAAATTGCATACTGAAACAAGCCGGGGCTGGTAGACTGGCATCCTCCAAGGATCAGTCAGGATCCACCCAGAAGTCCAAGCAGGCAGCAAGTCTGGATTCAAGCAAAGGTTAGGCCTGGCCGCGATCCGAAGCATAGTCAATGTCCACAGCTAAGGTCAGGGCAGGCAGCAAATGCAAAGAGTAGTCTAGAATAGATCCACAGGAAAGGTCAGGGCAGGCATCAGGTTTACAGGCTGCTACATATATAAAATATATAATACAAAAAAACCTTGACAGTTCTTGGAAATCTAGATACTTGTAAATCCCATGAAAAAATACTCACAAATATATATATCATGTATGACAGCAAATGAATATTACGTCCGCATTTCAGTAATGATGATGTGAGCAATGTAGACACCATTCTGCAAGCAATGTAGACACCATTATGGGCTTGTGTAGAGTTGGACACATTTGTGCCTGATTGTAAGCAGGAAAAGGTACATGCAGGAAAAAGCACATTGATGTACATATCTTCAGTCTGACACATCTCAAGATGCTCCCAGCTATACATCAATTATATTTGGGTTAGGTGTACATCAAGAGTAACAATTTTGTATACTTAATACCATTATCTTTGGTGGCTAAACAGACCTTTAAATCTCTGGTGGCAATACAAAGTAGACTCCCATATCTCTTGTGGCTTTGCAGACACCCAAATCTCTGGTGGTTATGAAGACCCCCCAAATTCCTGGTGAAATTACTATGCAGGCCAAAGCTCTCTGGTTGCAATACCATGCAGATTTCATATCACTAGTGGCAACAGATAGTTCTCAGTGCTCACTCAGTAGTCTGGGAAGTGTTCATTATAAGTGTGCCGTGTGCATGTGCCTTGCCAACAGTTCTGCCGAATAGTAGTACCATTCACATATTTATACATTGCTATAAGAGGGAATCCCAAGTTGTATACAGGATTCACAATGGTTTCTCAGCCTTTACGAAATGTGGTAGTTACAAATATCTGTTGGGCTACACATTGTCAGTTTTACTTGCCTCTCCAAATGTATATTATTGCTAAGACTGTTGCTATAATGTAAGCAAGTTTATAAGCATGAAGTTTCAGTATCTTTGCCTCTGGTCACAAACATATTTAATTATTGCAAGACATAATTTCAGCAAACACAAATGAATGAAACATTTTAATCCAATGGGAAGATATCTATTTAAAACAAATGTCACATAGAAAGCAACAGTATGACATCTGTAACACACATAGATGGGATTGCATTATTATGATGGTTTCTTTTTTTCTGAATGCAAATTTTAAATAAACATTGATTATATATGTTTGGTTAGTAGAGGCAATTTGTATTTAACTTATAATATTCTTAATAAGTACATAATGGGAATCCATCATCTATTTGCCAATTGCAAATTATGTTAATTTTTCTATCCTGCAATGAAAAATAGCTTACAATTCTGAAAGTCTAGGAAAAATACTGTTTCCAAACATAGATTATTATGTGTCAGCATTTCACTGGATAAATAGTCAGGAAAGTCAACCTCAAACTCCATTAAGTGTGATAATTATATTAACTATCAATGAGAAATCATGAGATAATGTTTAACATCTATTATGCTTATCGTTTGGAGATTACTGTAGTGTCCACTGGATTTGTATCAGTCAGTTCCATCTACTAAACATGATGCAGCCTCCTCTGTCCATCTGCATTATGCTTTCCATTTAAACATATGCACTTGTACAATGAGAGATCTACTGTATTATGACATGAGTTGAATTAAGAAAAAGGGTAGCAATAAGGCACAAATATAGATTATT
Source organism: Mixophyes fleayi (assembly GCF_038048845.1). NCBI lineage: Eukaryota > Metazoa > Chordata > Amphibia > Anura > Limnodynastidae > Mixophyes > Mixophyes fleayi. The sequence goes on along the minus strand of NC_134403.1, from coordinate 155,309,838 downwards.
GTACATTGAGTATCAGAGGAAGCACGCAGCGCTGACAGTATCATTTTCCCTACATGGTCTTGTTATGTGTAATGTAGTGATAAGTAGGTTTTCAGTTGTGTGTGCGCATTTGAAAATATAAGATAATAATTTGCATCCTTACATAAAGTCAACTTTGCACAAGAAACAAGAGCATAAAATAAAATATTATTGGGGTATGAGGGAAACTAGACACATGAGATATGGGGAAGCAGAGTTAGACATATGTATGTTGTACATGTTACATTAGAAGATGTGCAATGTTGTATCTTGCTGAATGGACCAATATTTCCTAAAAACAAAACACTTAATTATTTATTACACTTGTAAACTCACTTTTCTTTAAATAACAATAAAATACCCCTCTAATATCATACGTAATGACAGTTTGTAGATCATGCATGTAAATAAAGTGCTTAAGATTTACAGTGAGAGGTGTTGGCATGATAGGGACTAAGCTTAATAGAGAAGGAACAGAGTAATTTGACACATTTAATGCATCTATGTGCATGTGTATATGGGCTTCACGGTGGCTAAGTGGTTAGCACTTCTGCCTCACAGCGCTGGGGTCATGAGTTCAATTCCCGACCATGGCCTTATCTGTGTGGAGTTTGTATGTTCTCCCCGTATATGCGTGGGTTTCCTCCGAGTGCTCCAGTTTCCTCCCACACTCCAAAAACATACTAGTAGGTTAATTGGCTGTTATCAAAATTGACCCTAGTCTGTCTGTCTGTTTGTGTGTATGTTACAGAGTTTAGACTGTAAGCTCCAATGGGGCAGGGACTGATGTGAATGAGTTATCTGTACAGCGCTGCGGAATCAGTGGCGCTATATAAATAAATGATGATGATGTGTCAGCTTAAACTGAAATAAAGAACAATTACCATTTTAATATAACATTACCCTTAATTCCTACTAAAACCCCTTGTGACTGTACAGCAGCAACGAGGTACACTAGCAGCGTCAGTTACCCAGAAGGAACGTGGTTCTGAGTGCCATAGAAGGAGCTCAGCGGTGGCAGCAGGCCCCTCCCACTGTGGCAGGAGGGGCGTATTCGGAATGACGAAAGGGGACGGTGGCAAACTAAGTCCAGCCGGTTCCCAGCAACAACAGACAGGGTGGCATAGGCGATCCTTCCTGTCACACCCCCCTTTAAGTTACAGATGCAAATAGGCACTGCACCTGTAACAGCCTAAACATTTCTTGCCTGTCGGCCAGATTTGCAGACCAGACTTGAACAGAGTGCTTGTGTCCTTAGTTTGTATGGAAGCTAAGGTAAGATAAAATGCTATCAGTTTCTTTAGTGTAATATGCCTGTAAATGTCTGCATGATAACATTGTGGGGAGATGTCTTCTTTCACCATACCTGGTTGTCCTGGACACTTCTGGCATTTAGTTGCAATTCTGCGTTCACATTACTTTGGGTTCCTTCTAGGTTGAATCTGCCCACACAACATTGCTTTTACATATTGTAATGTATAAATTGCACTTGCAGAGTAACTATATAAATAGTCAATGTGTTCCAATCTGGGAACTTATTATTTGAATACCTCGGGGTTTATTCTATTTATATCACACTTTTACTACTTAAGGATTTCAGGTTGATGGATATTTTCATTCAATGTCATCAGCTGAGATTTATCAAAGGAGGCTCAGGCTTAATATACTGTATCATCCATTGATGCAAATGGCAGTTAAGGAGTGCTAGTGCTTGGCATACTTTGATAAATCTGGGTCATTCATTCAGATTCTATACTGCTTGCATCTGTGTCATAAGAAGAAGGTTAATCAGCATTGACATACAGAACTCCTTTTTTGTCAAATATATTCATTATTAGTCATGCCTATTTATCTGGTAGTAATCATTGTACACACATGTCCAATGTCTTATTGCTCTTTTGTTTTTATCATGTAGTCTCTCTTTCAATCCAAACAGTAATGTACTAGTTACATGTTTTTGAGAGATTTTTACATGACAAATATTTTTTTAATAAAATATTAAATAGTTCAAAAATGTAATTAAAAAGTAAAAAACTAAAATTTTTAAATATATTTACATTTTATTGTATTATTATTTTTAATCAATAATTGGATTAAAGGAAAAAAGGAAAAGTATCTGCAGTCAATATTTAATCTAACGCCTGGAATTTGTTAATTAGTTAATATACACAGTTTATTCTATTTCCTCCTAAAATTGACAATTTGTTTTTCACTTGAATATTGTTATTTGCAAGGTGACATTTAAGGCAGAATAAGTATTTATTTAAATGCATTTATGGATATAATGCTGCAATATCACTTATACTTCTACTGGAGTCAGAAACCTGTATATCATCTGCCACTTGTGTGCGGATTTACAAACAATAGACCAATATAGGCATCTAAAAGTCTATATTTTATAGCTGTGGGATTAGAGTTTGACCGCTGGCATTACTTTAACAGTTTCTAATCATATAATTAGCCTCCAGGTGCAGTTCTTAAACTACATGCAATGTATATATAAATAAATAAATAAATATATATATATATATATATATATATATATATATATATATATATATATAAATTTATATATATATATATATATATATATATATATATATAATCTCGATTTCTAGTGTGATATGCAGAAAGTATGTTCATAAATTGTCATAAACAACATGAATTCATTGCTCCATCCCGCCTTGTGCCAATGGTGCAGACTGTTGATAGTGGTGTGATGATATGGAGAATATATTCTTGACACATGTTAGGCCCCTTAATACCAATTAAGCATTCAGCTTTTAAATGCCACAGCCTACCTGAGGAGTATTGTTGCTGACCATATGCACCCCTTTCTGGCCACAGATAACCTAACAATGAGTTCAGTATATTCCAACGGCCTCCACAATCACCAGACCTCATTCCAATAGAACACTTTTGAGATGTGGTGGAATGGAAGATTTGCAGCCTAAATGTGCAGGCAATAAAATCTGCAGCAACTGCGGGATGCTCTTATGTCAGCATGGCCCAGAATCCCTAAACAATATTTCCCATTCTCTCTAACATGTAAGAGAAAATTTATTTTTTTACCACATATTCATGTAACAGGAAAAGATCCTTCTTGAATATAGTGATTGGTAAGAGCTTTATTTTTTCATTTTTAAATTGAAAATTTTCAATGTTTAGTAATATTTACAAAACCATTACTTTAAATGTGACAGAGTAGCTACATCTTGCATTTTTACAGTTGGTATTGAAACTGGTAGTAATATTTTAATTCGACTGAGCCAAAGTGACCTCTTTCTTTACTGAATACATTATTTCGGCTACTTTTGGGATTGAATCTAATTCTGGACTTTTGGGGGGATTCTAGGCACCTGTAGTCCCCTCTGTGTTTGCCTATGTAGTCAGTGCTTCTAGGTGTCAATGAAAGGTTTAAGTACTAAATGTCGCCAAAATAACTAAGGACAAGAAACATCAGGACAAACACTAAATACAATCAGAAATAGCGATCTATCTTCTATGTATGCTTGAAAATAAACAAAACAGATACAAATAGTATTTTAATGATAGTTTCATTTTAAATAACAGAGGAGCATTAATAAATATTGCTTTATCATATATACTGGTAACTATTTCACATACTGATGTATTTTATCCAGTCTGCTGAACTGCCACAGGTTTATTTTCTAAAATGATAAATGGGGAGCAGTGTTTTAATTAAATCTTGGTAACCTACCTGATCAAATTATATGCGGTAGTTGAGGTAACAATCTTTTAATGAAAAGAATAGATTTATAATGATTTTTTTCCCTTGACTGTCTAGTAATTTTAGGTGGAATGTAAATCACATTTTGTTCTGCTAGTGGTAATTTGCTTTTATTACTGCACCATAATATATTAATGGTTGTTTTTAAGTAACTTATTTTTACTATATTTTTTTTTAAAGGACAACTAAACCTAAAATACAAGCTGCTTTGTATAAAATGCTATAAACCTTTACAAATATTGATAGGCAAAAGTTTTTTGAGCTTCATCTAATTTTTTTCTTTTCACCAATGGGCAAACATTTGTTTCTGTGACTATGTTTCTGCAAGGAAAAGCACAGAGAGCCTCATTCATCCACGAACCCAAAACTAACGTAATGTGTGTTTTTTTTTAAAAAAAAATGCATGTACATTGGACATATGCACGTCTGTATTCAACAAGGAGCAGATGTAAGGATACGTTTGTTGATGAACACCGGTCTAGGTGCACTCTGCTCTAACAGACAATACACTGCAGGACACATCCAATATATATGTGAAATATTAAGCCCCAAAAGAAGGCACAGGAAAAAAAATACAATTAATGTCAACTATTAGTAATCTAGGGCCTGATTCATTAAGGATCTTAACTTGAGAAACTTCTTATTTCAGTCTCCTGGACAAAACCATGTTACAATGCAAGGGGTGCAAATTAGTATTCTGTTTTGCACATAAGTTAAATACTCACAGGTTTTTCATGTAGCACACAAATACTTGATAGCTTATTTGTACAATGAAATTTAAATTAGATTTTTGTGTGCTACATGAAAAAACAGTCAGTATTTAACTTATGTGCAAAACAGAATACTAATTTGCACCCCTTGCATTGTAACATGGTTTTGTCCTGGAGACTGAAATAAGAAGTTTCTCAAGTTAAGATCCTTAATGAATCAGGCCCCTAGTCATTAATGGCAAAAAAAAAGTTTTGTTTTTTTTCACCCCCCCCTAAAAAAAATACATCTATTAGGATGTTATTAATGTTTAATGTTGATAAAATGCATTTTTTACAGTTGCTCCTGATTACAAACACATGTTTTCGCATGCATACACAGCTGTCATCACTACTGATGGGCGCTTACACCCGATCTATAACTTGTGCAAGTGATACAACAGAAAAACACGAACCTTAGAGATGTCCAAAGCTTGAATAGGACGCTGCTGCATGCCGTTATTGTACATTGACTATGTGCATACGCCCATTCCACCCATGAAATCATAGGCTGTAGTAAGGGTCCTTTGCGCTCAAAGATGAATAGGAATTTGCAGCATTCACTGGCGTATGCTCGGGTTATGGGCATGTGCCGTGTGATTTTATGCAAAATATGGCACATATCGGCAATTACGTTCCTTGAGGATTCAGGCTCAGAGAGTGCTGCACCATAATGATTTGCAACTTAAACATAAACAGGAAAAAACACACAGATTAAAAAGCACATTTACATGCATATGTTCATTCGGAGGCATGTCATGATGCTTCCAGCACTACAACACTAACATATGCAGCAGGTTTACATCAGGAGTCTGTCTACATAAGCACCACATAAGCACAGATAAAGCTTGTGGATAGCATAGAGATGTTGTAGGTATGTGACATGACAGTTTTAGAACTTAGAAGTAATGTCGCATTACCTTAATTTTACATAATACAATAATGAAATTGTCAAATATACATAAGACAGAATAGTGTCTGCACAGTGTTATTAATAAATGTGACCGTCAAAATTTCCATATAAAATATAATAAAATACAAACTATAAATACAAATGAACTTAAGTTAACTTAAATTATATGAATCTTCTTTACTACCACAGTTTAAATGCAAATACCACCTTTATCACCTCTTCCCACTCCAGAATCCAAGACTTTTCCCGTGCAGCCCCCTTTCTCTGGAACGACCTTCCTCGTTCCATCCGTCTCTCTCCTACTCTGTGCTCCTTCAAACATGCACTCAAAACTCACCTCTTCCTCAAAGCCTACCAACCATCTACTTAACCCCGATCTCCTCCCTTTGCTCGTCCTCCCTTCTCTCCTCTTGCCTCAACTGGCTTCTCTTGTGCCTGGTCTGTTTACCCTCCCTTACGATTTAAGCTCGTTTGAGCAGGGCCCCCTCCCCTCCTGGGCCCCCCCCCCTCCTGTCTCCATACCTGTTCTTCCGCTCCGTTTTTACTGCATATGACTAGCCGGAGTTTCTGAAGTATTGGTACTTTTTGTTCATTGTTCTGTATGGTTTCACCCTGTATAGTCTACTGTTAGTACTGTGTGCGGCGCTGCGGATACCTTGTGGCGCCTAACAAATAAATGATAATAATAATAATAATAATACATATTTGCAAATGTATGATGAATATATTTGCAAATATGTGTAACAGAAAATTGTATATGTGTGCATGTATATATATATATATATATATATATGACACATACTCACACACCCAAAACCTATCACACCCCGTTTCCGTGTCACAAATAAGAGAATGTGTTATATAAAAGAATTTGTCTTACCGCTCCTCTTTTTTAGTGTGAAACTAGTCAGGTCCTGTTTTGTAGCTTACTTTTGTTCTAAAATAAAATAGATACAAATAAATATAAATAAAAAATTATATATATATATATATATATATATATATATATACAAGTTAACCCGTGCATGATACTCATGCATTCTAGTCAAATCAAGCTACTTAAGGTGTTAAAAAGGTTCTTGTCATCTTCATCGCCACACACACACGCCGCTAGGCTTTTATATATTAGATAATGCTAAGAATTTAGTAGGTCAGTGTAGTATATAACTCCGCCCAGCAGGTGGCGCTGCAGCTTGAGCACTCTGTCACCTGGTAGTTTTTTCCACACACACACTAACACAGCATGTGTGTTCATGAGGTAAAATTACCTCACGAAAATGAGTCCTCAACTCGTAAATTTATCCTTTACTACCCCTCCCACAGGGGGAAGGGGGGATGATGGAAGTTAACTGACTTCACTATTCTAAATTTTTTGTCAAATAATGTCAGTATACCAAATTTCAGGTCAATTGGATGAGCCCTTTCTGAGAAAATAGATTTTTCCACACACACACACTAACACACGCCGCTAGGCTTTTATATATTAGATAATGCTAAGAATTTAGTAGGTCAGTGTAGTATATAACTCCACCCAGCAGGTGGCACTGCAGCTTGAGCACTCTGTCACCCGGTAGTTTTTTCCACACACACACTAACACACGCCGCTAGGCTTTTATATATTAGATAATGCTAAGAATTTAGTAGGTCAGTGAAGTATATAACTCCGCCCAGCAGGTGGTGCTGCAGCTTGAGCACTCTGTCACCCGGTAGTGTTTTCCACACACACACACACACACACACACACTAACACACGCCGCTAGGCTTTTATATATAGATCTCAATAAAAATGAAAATATATACATAAAAATAAAAATAGATATATTATAACTTAGAAAGTAATATTAAACTTTTAAATAAAAAAAGAGAATTAATGAAATATTGTGAAAATCAAATTAGAATTACTTTAATTTAATAGTTGAAAAATATAGAGAGATTAAGTAAAGTAAGGTGTTAGTGAGATCAGTCAGAGTAGAGGAGGGTGGGAAGGGTGGTGGTATATAAGTGGGCTGGAATAGAAGGTTGGATATAGAGGAGGTAGGTGGAAGGGATGAGTGAGAATGGTAGTGGAATAGAATTGAGAATTATGCTCTTATAAGTGCAGTTTGTTGTCGAAATTACTATTCCTCTCTAGCAGTGGTGGTCAGCGGTGATCAGCGCTGTATCTGCGGCCGAGCAGCTTCCTGCATTGGCATTTGGAACGCACGTTTGCATTCCAAATACCGAATTTCCTGCCAGTGGAACGCACATGCGTTCTATTGCTTCCAATACCGGGAATAAGTTGTTTCTCGTGGGGAAAGCTTGCAATATTGGGCAGGCAGATGGATGTTAGAGTTGTTAGAGTGCTGTGTGCAATGATTGAGCCTCGGTACAGAGGCAGGTAGCGGGCTAATGCGCCCCCTTGGGCTTGTGCCCTGGGCGACGGCACCTCCCGCACCTGCCAAGTTACAGCTCTGAGTCATACTAATAAATTGAGTACTAATAAAGGGAGGCGGTGGTAGTCACTTCACCGAGTACATAAACTCCAACAGCAATTTACCCTATATTCGTATTAAGGTGGTCATTTAAGAATGCGCCGGGTGTACCGACAGCACTTTGTTTTTTTTAGAAACCTTTCTATATACTACATCCTTAAATGACCATCTTTATACCAGGAATAAGAGTGTCGCTATCTATAGTGACATCATTTTGGCTGGACGGCCTGTTGATGCGACACATTTCTGTCAAGTCTCTTTTCCAAGCTGTCGTGGGAAACCACTATCGGTAAGCCCTCCATCACTCTTCTCATGTAGGGCAAATTGCTGTCAGGGTTTATGTACTCAGTATCTAGTACCCAACCCCAGGGAGGGGTCAATATGCAATCAGCCAATCAGATGCAGGTAGCTAGTACTGCTGATCACAAGAGATACACCCCCTGACGGATGTATATGAGGCATCATGGTCTACCTAATTTGCAATTATGTAAACATGCCCTTATTTTTCTTGGCTTACTCTTGCCTTTTTTTTTTGTAATTCAGTCAATATTTTAAAGCTGACATAAAAGCATAAGCGTACATACCAACTGGTGTTGCACTAACTGCCAGTGACACCGTATGTCAAACACAATTGCTGTACACATGCATTGGTTAACTAAATCTTGAAATTGCGGTGAATGCAAGTAAATGTAGTTGGCAGCATCGTACAAACTGTGCCAAAACGAAAAAGCTCCGGACTTCAAGTGCAAATGTTAGTGGGTATGGAGTCATTATAACTAATGGGTACCATTCCCATACCTATTTACATAAAAGCAATAGTAAAAGTATGTATTTTAACACTAGTGAGTAAAGGCCATAAGTCAGTCAGTCATTGCCAATTGTAGGTTTCTAAGTGCATTGGCTTAAGCTTTCTTACAAATACTGTACAATTTTATATTATATTTGCAGTAAATGTTTTATGTGAAGCAGTTTATTTCTGGCACAGCAAGCTCCTTAATCATGCAAAAATAAACATAATAAGAAAGATGTGTTGAATAGAGTTTTGTGCTAGGTGCACATTTACTAGTTTCTACCTAAATTTGCCTTAGACTTTGTTTTAGATGTCACCTTTTTTTTACATAGCATCAACATACTGAAAAGCGACTTTGATTTGCTGTTCTTTTAACCCAGTACTTATGTAATGTTACTGTAATGTAACTTTCTCATGCTCTGTATATGGATAACATTAAATATTATACTATTTTAATTTACAAAATACTATAATTCAATAAATCTTATAAAAAAGAATAATAGTTCCCATCCTTCCAACAAACTGAAACAGTCTGCAGTCTATGCGTGTATGACCAAGCTGGTTCTTCATCGGTCATGCAGATTTTTGGATACATTTCCAAGATGAACGGTCAAACAATAGTCCCATTCACATGGCAAAGTGGGTCAAGATTTTACCTGGTTTTCATCTGTGTGTAATTATCTTACGATGAGCGGTATTATTTTTTAAGGGATGGCACTGCTAGCAAAACAAATGATTCATACAACTATGAATTATGACACACTGTATAGTTTTTGCTATCACTATGTAACATTTAAAATTACCCAGCTAACAAGCAGGTTATGTAGCAAATCATTTCCTCAAAATGCTTTGCTCAGCAATTCTCTGGTAATTAGTCCAGTTCTAAATCCTTGTGGACTAAATTGGACAACCCTGACCTAAATGTGTGAAAAAAAATGTAAAATAAGAGTTATCCAATATATACGGCACTTGAGGAGAAGAAATATGAATTGCTTTGTACATTATAATGATCTAATAAGCAATACATTGAATTCCCAGTGCTACTTGCCTGTTGACATACATATGAGCACTATTAGAACACCAATGCAAAATGTGTCTATATCAATGGGTTCTCATATTTCCTCAACTCCAGTAGCAGTGTGTAGAAATATTTATTTTATACAAATATGTATTTTATTCCTAAAAAAAATTACAAATAAACGTCTATTAAAGTGCGTCTATGGATATAATTACATTACATGTACTTTGTATTATCTCCTACTTGTGTGCAGGGTGTTGTAGGGTTTATCGGCACTTTAAATGCCGACATAGTTTATAATTACAAAAGAATACGGATTACCATTACACCGACAAGCTCAAGATATGTACTTACCATATAATAGACAGGCACTGTATCCGACAGATTGAATCGCCTACACATTTAAAATGCGACTGAAATAAATATGTACAGTGACAAATGACGTCACTTGGAATGGCCAGAATGAAGACGGCACTTTTAAAGCGCCAATGGCCGGCCCCACCGCCTGGATTACTTTATCATTACAATGCCTATCTGTTATATGGTAAGTACATATTTTGAGCTTGTCGATGTAATGGTAATCTGTATTGTTTTCTAGTGATAAACTATGTCGGCATTTAAAGTACCGTTTTAATGACTACCACCATGTGTGTGAACTAACAAACAACAGAGCAATATAGACATCTGTGAGGTATATTTACTAAACTTTGAGTTTGAAAAAGTGGAGATGTTGCCTATAGCTACCAATCAGATTCTAGCTGTCATTTTGTAGAATGTACTAATTAAATGATAACTAGAAGCTGACTGGTTGCTATAGGCAACATCAGTACTTTTTCAAACCCGCAGTCTAGTAAATATCATCGCCCTTGAACTATTCCTCAAGATTTATTGAGTTATTAGCCGAAAGGTTGATTGCCTCTTATATGTAACAGTGATTAAGACATACTCATGGACATTCTACAATATATAATATTTTTATAGCATTAAAATTAACTATTTTTTTTTATTATTTTTATAAATTTGCTGTCTGAGAGCTGTTTCAATTTGATTCATTGTAGGCCCATCCTTGGTCATTGTATCTTAACTTGCCCCTGACCTGCTATATTATATATAAAGTAGTCTGGAGCTCACATAACTGTCACCTTCTGTATATAAATAAAAAGAGGCAGTGACAGCTGTGCAGTTCTGTGTACACAATCATGTTTGTACCCAGGTTGTGGGACACAGACCAATTGTCCCCTGAAGGTGTAGTAACCAATAAGTTTTCTTCATACACTTCTGTCCACCAGCATAAGGCATCCAAATTGAAATCGAAGTGCTGAATGTGAAAGCGATAAGTGCTATTCCATTTAATGACTAGTTTTCTAAGCAACCCAATGTTATCATCAGGATTGGTCTTAGTTGTGGGTAGGACATATAAGAGTGTGGGGAGGTCAGGATCAAATCTCCCTTATATTCATACTGTTAGATGCATTGCATCTAACATATACACTTCTATTAAAAATAAATTACACTGGATCTAATCATTTTAGTGTGTGGGAAGATCAATCAGACTCTTTTTTTTTTATATTTTATAATGTTTCCCTATATAATAGCCATAAAATAAGAAAATATTTACGCTAATGTTCTCATAATAGAAAACTTTATTTGTCCTGAGGAAAAAACAAACAATATGAAATGCACTTGAATATCCATTGAATCAACTGTTTGCATTGCATGTCTGGAGCTGATGGAGTGATAACTGTGGGTTTGAATAGAATAAGGGGATTGTGGGAAGAAATTTTTAAAAGTGTGATCTATAGGTGCACAAAAATAAGATTTTCTAAACCTTTTTATTTAGTAGTGAGATACACTGCTGTGATATGCATACAAAGTAATGTTGGTAAATATTGAAATAATGATTCAATATAAGTGGTGGAGATGGAAACAAAATATTATTTTGTAAAAAAATAACAATAAATTAATATTAAACAACCACATAGCTATACTAATCTTAAGAATATTTTACCATATGCTTGCTTAAAAAAGGTCCCAAGTACAATGCATTTTTAAAGGGAATTTACCATATTTTGCTATTTTCAATTCAGTTTGAAAAGATAATAGCCCTCCATTCTCTGTTCTCTACAATACGTTAGAAAATAGCACTCAACCACAGCTATTGTTCATTTTTATTATTGTTGCAACAATGTTGTTGTTTTCATCAGAGTTAAACATCAGTTCTACAATGAAGCTGATAATATTAGAATTGAATGCTTTATACTCTACTGAATCTGACAGTTCCAAACAGGGGTGGAGAACGGTATCATTTTGCAATGGCGTATTCCAGTCCAATCTCCTGAGTCCCCAGCTTGACTCCTCAGAGCTTCTGCGCATGCTTAAAAGAGGGTCCCGCTCTGCCTTTCCAAGCACGCACAAGAGATAGTGATTACACAGTGACATCCCAGACAGGGAGCCCACCTCCACTTATTTTTGGAAGAGCAGATGCCTTCTGAGGGTGGACTGGCATTTCTAGTCCATTGCAGCAGCTGTATCCCATTATATTATAGCAATAGTGTGGCTCATGTAGAGATGGACACATTTACTCCCTGACTGCAGGAAAAGATGCACTCCATGTGTATATTAATAACATAATATTACTAGCATTTGTGCCAGATGTATGTCAGGATTGTCTACTTACCATAAACCAAAAACAGCAGCGCTGAATAGTGATATATAGGTGTGTCCTTAACTTGAAAAATCAAAGGAAACCATGGCATATAATAATACGCCTCATTATAATGTAGAGATGCGGCATGATGGTGTTAGTAGTAAATGCTAAAATCCTGATACCCTATTTGTAGACAATATAATAATGTAACAAAGTGTCATATATGCAAGCTAATAGTGTCTTGACAGTAATCAATTAATGAGAAAGTCGCATTTACTATATAACATGTAATTAGCTACAAACACCTGTAGTTTTCCTCTTTAAAATCAAATAGGAATCTTCTTTCCTGCCACAGTCCATATGAAAATAACATTTAAGTAATGCGAATAGACAGCGGCAATTTCATAAAATATAGCAACCATACTAATGATCAGTTAGAGGGGTCAATCCACAGTTAGCCAATCAGAAGCGACTTGCTAGTGTTGCTGATTGTCTTCATCACCATTGCGTCTTGTTCCACCAGCCTTCCGGTTGTAGGTAATATTTTCAACCTGCCAGCTCACTGCAGCTCATATTGTTGCTAAATGTGTTATAAAACAGACATAAATGTTCATGTTGTAAATTCTAATGTGGAAAACAGCCCAAAATGACCCAATATTTCTTTTTTTAACCATTTTTCAACAAATTTACATTTTTGCTTAAAAGGCAAGGCCCAATAAAAAAACAAAACACCAGCCTGGTTTTGCTAAAACCAATGCTAAAACAAATTGATATTTGGGAAACAGAACCTTAACATGGCGTGATTCACTCGTCTCTAGATAATAGTAAGAGCTCATTCATAAATTTGGACTGGGAAATTGGGTAAAATGTACAAAATTTAACAGAAGCTTTATATGCTTTTTAATGATGTTTTTAACACATTTTCCAGGCTCCTTTGATAATTTTCACTTGTACCAATGCACAATATTGGATTGCTAGCATATGTTCACTTATAGTCTGTCCCACATTCTTTGTTTTGAGTAAATACATTTTTTTATTATAGGTTTTATAGGGTTAGAAACATGGTTAAAAATCATACCAGGAATACAAATAAAAATGTGTTTGAGAAAGGGGATGAAATGGGAATGTTGAGTTGGAAAGGGCTAGGAGGAGGGGAAGTTAGCAAAGGGAGGGTAAGTTTTTAACAGATTTCCAAAATTCCCAAAACTGAAGGTTTAGAATCAATAACATTGCTAAAAGCAGTAACTGAAACAAATCAAATAAATACTTTAAAAAAAAATCCTTACATAATTGGATGTAATCATTGTAGGTTAATTGCTATATGTTGTCAATTTAGGCAGAATGAAACAGAGTGCTCTTCCCTGACAGTAACATGTGAGAACGTTGGATGGTGGGGGAAGGGAGTAGGGTAAACGAAGGAAAAGAGAGTCACTTTTTATATGATTTGTATTTAAAGAAAGAGTGGATTGTATGGTATTTAACTGTGGTTCGGCCTAATAGTTTCCATGTTATTAGGTGTATTATGTAAAATGACAGTAATACGCTCCATACGATAAGTTAACCAAACACTGTTAATTGTGGCAGTGAGCAGAGGGGGATTAGTGTTTTTCCAATTGGAAGCAATTTGACATTTGGCTGCGTTCAGAATATGTCTTATTAGTTTTTGGTTATGGCGTGTGGTGTCTTGGATAGCCCTAGGTAGAAGGGAGTAGAGTGGGGAATCTGACATTTGGACATCTGTTATTGACTTAATGAGATTGTGAACTTTATCCCAGTAGCATTTATTTTTAGGACAGGACCACCAGATACGCAGTAGGGTACCTCTGTAGCCACACAACCTCCAAAATAAGTCTGAGGAGTTTGATAAGATGGAATGGAGTCTAGTTGGCTCGCAGTACCACCTGTACTAATGTTTAAATGAATTTTCTTTGATCCTCACCGAAATCTTGGTTTTACCGGATTGATTCTGATTTTGTTATACTCTTTGGCATCCAAGACCTCCACCGTATCCATCTCCCATGCTAATTCATGCAGATCTTTTTGTTGTTGGTTATGCTTTAATATTAATTGATATAGTGTTGAAATTAAGCCCTTAGATCAGTGTTTCGACCTTCCCAGACAAATTTAGAATGGGATTGCTGAAGATCTTTAAGTATATGAGTTGGGGGCTGTCCCACATTATAACATTTTAAAATGCAGTGTTAATGCAATGGTGTGAATAAGCTCATAAGATATCATTCATAATATAAAAAAATAATATGATTTTTTGCAAACTATTGAATTATCAACTGAAGAATATCAATGTTAATGATGTGGCTATATCACTTAAGGAACACCTCACACATTGTAGTTGGTAACAAGAAACTTTCTGACAAGTTAAATCCAATAAAAGAGGACAGAGTCTAAATTTCTTCTCTCTGGTTATTATTCATATGTGCTATATAGTGTTAAGTTAATTGAAAAGGATACAGAAGTGCAAACGGCAAAATAACAGGTTGCTGTTTTCTATTAGATATAATTAGCTAGGCCCTGATCTGAAGATCTTTGCTCGTTTCCCCAGTACCTTGATGGCAGGTCATTATTTGTGCACTGGTGCTTAACACATAGTCACGGTAACAGATCATAGCCATGTCAATTGAATGTTTTCTCACTATATATCATAACAGACAGCTGTGGTTTATATACAAAAACATTAGGAACTCCAAGATTTGCAGAAGATAGTACAATTCAGTACTACTGTCTCAGGTAAAGGACTATTTAGAGCAAATAATAAATATATATATCATAAAATAAACTAGAAAAATGTTTTGCATTTGGTAAGATAAAGTTTCACTGTTAGTCTGCCTGTCACTAGTGCCTACAATTTAGCTGAAGCACAAATCAATCTATCTTTTTAACGTTTGTGGACTCTGTATATCAAATCAAAATCCAATATGAATAAATTTTGTGGAAAGGTGAAAACTGGCAACAGTTTGATCCCCATCTTCACATATGTGGTTTCCTTTCCCAATAATGAAGAACAAGAGTCCATGCCTGCTTTGTGATCTGGGGCCTGAATTATTAAGGAACTTAACTTGAGAAACTTCTTATTTCAGTCTCCTGGACAAAACCATGTTACAATGCAAGGGGTGCAAATTAGTATTCTGTTTTGCATATAAGTTAAATACTGACTGTTTTTTCACGTAGCACACAAATATCAACTTTAAATGTCAGTGTACAAATAAGCTATCAAATATTTGTGTGCTACATGAAATAACAGTCAGTATTTAACTTATGTGCAAAATAGAATATGCACCCCTTGCATTGTAACATGGTTTTGTCCACACGCTACTTTCTTGATGGATGGACCCATTATGACATGTTTAATGAATTTGATTCAAAGGGGGAGTGGGTGGGCTGCATTTGTATTAATCCTCTACAATAACTATCAAGTTATAAAGCATCCACAATAAAAATATTCAAATCAAAAAAGGACCTGCGCTCAACCCCAAACGGCAAGAGCAGCAATAATTC
Organism: Mixophyes fleayi; assembly: GCF_038048845.1. Classification (NCBI taxonomy): domain Eukaryota; kingdom Metazoa; phylum Chordata; class Amphibia; order Anura; family Limnodynastidae; genus Mixophyes; species Mixophyes fleayi. The sequence continues at coordinate 155,293,971 of NC_134403.1, read as the reverse complement.
AGGAATCCCTTCCTGTGTAATATGCAATGTATAATAAATTAATGCGCTCAAATTGCCTAGAACAAACCTATAATATAAGTGGAAACTATTTATAGAAATAGATATTTAACATGAAATTGTGCAGATTAGTAAAAACAATGAATTTAATTAATATAAATAAACAGTTCCAGAGAAAAAGGAGGAATAAATGATTCCAACGATGATGAAATTGGTACATGAATACATGCATGAAATAAAATAGAAATAACAATAGGAATAAAATAAATGAAATAAGAAAATAAAAATACAATAAAATTAAAATAAAAGTAGAAAATTCGGAAAGTGCAAAAATGCAGTCCAAATAGAAGCACTCATGAAAGTCCTGGTGGAAAAATAACTAAAAAAATGACCTAATAACGCAAAAAGCAATATTCCAAATGGGGATACAAAAACTGTCCAGATACCTGATGTGTGCTGCGGTTATCCGGCGGATATCACTATAGTAGACAGGATAAAAACAGGAAGGCTGGAAATGTTCTTCAGGGGATGAAGAAATCTGCTCCTGCAGATGAAACACGTTGGGACACGCCCACATTTGTGACGTCACAGGATATCCGGTCTATGCGTTCCACTGTGGAACGCACGCCAGGCTCTCCATCATCACACTGCAGCATCGCTAGGGACACAGTCAATATCTGTTCCCGTGAGCTCCACCGCTAGCCTTCCTGTTTTTATCCTGTCTACTATAGTGATATCCGTCGGATAACCGCAGCACACATCAGGTATCTGGACAGTTTTTGTATCCCCATTTGGAATATTGCTTTTTGCGTTATTAGGTCATTTTTTTAGTTATTTTTCCACCAGGACTTTCATGAGTGCTTCTATTTGGACTGCATTTTTGCACTTTCCGAATTTTCTACTTTTATTTTAATTTTATTGTATTTTTATTTTCTTATTTCATTTATTTTATTCCTATTGTTATTTCTATTTTATTTCATGCATGTATTCATGTACCAATTTCATCATCGTTGGAATCATTTATTCCTCCTTTTTCTCTGGAACTGTTTATTTATATTAATTAAATTCATTATTTTTACTAATCTGCACAATTTCATGTTAAATATCTATTTCTATAAATAGTTTCCACTTATTTTATAGGTTTGTTCTAGGCAATTTGAGCGCATTAATTTATTATACATCACAATAAAAATAGACTATAAGAATTGCATCTAACATGGAGAACCAGATTGATACATGTTATTGTACAGTTAGGGAAAACAGGGACATTTCAAGGGTAAACATTTCCAGGTACAGATTTGTAAAACCTAGGACAGTCCCTGGAAATTAGGAACAGTTGGAAAGTCTGCTCACAACTCTATTGCCATTTCTTAAAAAAAAATCCCTAGTATAAAACTATAAAAATCTATTAAAAACATGTAAGTTAACAAGTCAATTTCCGTATTACTCTGAGGTCGTGGCAGCAATGGCCTTTCCAGTTCTAGAGAGGGCGTTGCCAATACAAGGCAGAGTCAGGCAAGCCATCCAATCGAGTCAAGAGCTAGGCAACAAGACACTTTTAAAGGAAACACAGTACAACATTCATTTGATAGGAAATCCTATTACAGTAATTAGCAAAATAAGTCAATAACACAGTAGTGCAAACTGTTCTTGATGCCTTAAGAGTGTGTATTAAGGCATCAAGATTTTTTGCTCTGATCTATTCTAAATAACTCTGTCTCTCTTTCCCTTCATTTAAGTATTCATCGCTTATTCTTTATTCTATTTTCTCTATCATATTTAATTTTATACTCTGGTATCTATATCTTCTATGCTTGTCCATCAAACCTGTTCTTTCTTTATCGATTTTCTGTGTTTCTTACTTTCTTTCTTTCTTTTCTCTCACTACATGCCTGTTTCTCAACTCTTAATTTCACTTTTGACTCTTCTATGAGCTGCTGAAGTAATCTCCTTTTCATAGGAGCCAGCACCAGCCCTCTCTCTCTGACACATAGCTGCTAGAACATCAGCTGATATACAACTTGATGCACAGCCCCAGCAGCTTGAGTACACTGTTGCAGTGTATGTATAAATAATAATATCTGGTGCCCTCTATATATAAACAATTGTTATCTGGTGCCCCCTATGTACAATGATAATTAATGGTGCCTCCGTTTTTCTATAGTGCAGGGTAAGAAGTACATAACTACCATCTTCTTTACTGTACTTAAAAAAAAAAACCATAGAAATGAACAGGACTGCTCCCGAGGAGCTCCCGCCACATAAATGTACAGCAAACTTGCATACTTAAGATGGTCAGCCAATCATTCTTCCTTCTCCCCCCCTTCCTTGCATAGAGGGCTGGGACTGATGCCAAGTAGCACAGCCTGTTATAGATGCTCAGTCTAATGACGGTTTCCACTAAACCAAATGTGATTTAAAGTATTAGAAACAGCGAAAGAAAAGCACTATTTGATAAATTTCGTTTTTATGAAAATTACCATTGCTAAAATAATAAATGCTAGAAAGATCGCCATTTTATTCTATTCACCTATTCTCTCTCCCTACGGGAACTGTTAATGATTTAAACAGACATTACCCAATTTGTTCAGCACTACCTACCAATAGCAATCATTGTCCTTTTGTCCTACTTTATGCACTATGCACAGGGTGGGCAGAATACGGTAAACCCGGTAAGCGTGGCAGGTGCAGTATGTGCCCTTTCATTTTCCGAGTCCCTGCTCTACACAAGAGCAGGTATCAGAACAAGTACGGGGATAGGGGATCAAGCAGGGGCCGCAGGAGATCTCAGGACCGGGCCCTGACTATGTATACACATGTATTTACGTGCATTTTTTAAAAAGAGGATGTATAAGGCAGCTGCGTCAACTTATTTGTATCTTTGAAGTTACCAGTTGCAGAGCAATATAAGTGCACTGTATTGAATATAGAAAAGAAAATTGTTATCAGTGCTTATCCTCACCAAGGTAAATCTGTATATAAAAAAATATATATTTGTACCATGTTTTAGCCAAAAACCTATTGTGAGCTAGTGTCAAGCCTCCTAATTTGTATGCTCGTTGCCCGTTCCTGCAAACTTTCTGCTATTAGTCTGTTTTTGCAGCCAAGTAAAGGGTCAGATGGTTGGTGGGAACACCGGGGCTTGCGATCTGAACATCTCTAGGGCAGAAGTCCCTGGAGCTGTCACACCTCTGCTACTTACGTAGGACTGATAAGACAGGGAGCCTGTAAGACTGGCACTGACAAAGTCTGTAATTCTCAGCATGTTCCTTCCATGGTAAGGGGGTTATGACTAATCCTGAATAGGATTGAAGAGTTAGGAAAGGGATAGTGTTGTGGTAGAGATTATGGGCATCCTAAACCTTAATATTATGAAATAAGTACTTAATATTAACTATCTTAATAAGAGCATCACTTACCAGGAACATACTGAGAGTGTAGTTTGCAGAGCCCTTTTCTGTTATACACAAGCACAAGCCATAATTGTCCTATCTGGCTTGTGTTGGAAAACACTTTGCAGTCCTATGCTGGCTAGAAGCACTGCCCCATAACACTATCTTATAGCTCAGGTTAACCTGCCTGGCCTCTACTTTTCCTGTCTATACTAAAGCCTCCTTCTATATGGAACTCCAGCCATCTCCTTTTCTTCACTGTCAGCCTGACAACAGGGATGAGGTGAACACCAGGGGGTAAATGTATCAAGCTGCGTTTTTGCAACTCCAGCGATTTTCTCGGGAGAGTTAAAACTCGCCGATGTATGAAGCTGAGATTTCATGCAAAATCGCCAGAGTTCTGCTTCTGTCAAAATCGCTACTTGCAAAATCGCCAGAGATCAAACTCACCACTGTTTGCCACTGCAGCTATACAGCTCTCAAATGTATGAAGCTGCAAGTAACGTAGCTCATTGCGCATGCGCTACGCTACTTGCGTAACCTGTAATACAGTAAATACAGGTTACGCAAGTAGCGTAGCGCATGCGCAATGCGCTACGTTACTTGCGTAAGCGCTAAATACAGTATTATGTGATTTCCCCACTAGCGTGGGAAAATACCATAATACAGTAGTTAGCTCTTACGCAAACAGCGTAAGAGCATTGCGAAATGGACCTCCTACTAGGTAGGAGGTGTTTGCGGCGGCTCCTGTTTTTTTTTATTTTTATCTTCAATCAAGCCTAAAGAGTCGGGCTGTACAAATATGTGCCCCTTCTGGGCGAAGAGTTCCTGTTGGAAAAGATTCCCTTATGGAGGTATAAATGGCTGGGACTGGGGCAAGCCGGCAAGATGGATTTACAAATAATAAGTGACATTGGATCAAGAAAGAAGGCATCATTGGTAAGTATTTGGTTTTTTTTATTTTTAATAAATACTTGTGGTTTAAAAGAGGGTGGTTAGTGTCTTTATTGTGGGTTTTATTATTTTTAATAAATGTATGTGGTTTATAAGAGGGTGTTGTGGCTTTGTAAACTTTTCTTTGTGGAACTACAGGGCCCAGCAAGCCAGGGATGTCAGGGCATGTTGGCACTTGTGGTTCTCCAAGTGCCAACATGCCCTGGCTGCCGTGGGTATGCTGGTGCTTGTAGGTATACAAGCACCAGCATGGCCACACTGTTTTTGGCAACCTGGCTGGCTGGGACTTGTAGTTCCACAAACAAAATTGGTGTCAGTTTGGTTTTTTTACTACTTTACGCCGTATTACCCTACTACCCACAGCCCAGGGGTAGTAGGAAGAGCCCTAGTGCTATCAGCACTGGGCTGGTTCTTTCTAGGGGGGGGGGGGGGCGCTCGTTTTTTTTCAGCGGACCCCACTCCCTAGGGAATCCAGCCCAGCGCTGAACAGTCTAGGGTTGGTTAGTCATTATGGCAGGGGGACCCCTGCCGCGCGTCCCCCTGCTATAGTGCCGCCAACCCTGGCTGGTTTGCCTAGTGCTAGTAAAGTGAAAATCGGGGGAACCCCACGCAAAATTTTTCCCCGATTTTCACGGGACCAGCACTAGTCAGGCAGCACTAGGGTTAAGCATAAATAGCGGGGGGACCTCACGTTTTTTTTAAAAAAAACTTTTATCTGTTCTTTAACATTTTAACAGCTGCCGGAGCTCTGGCAGCTGTATGACAGGTCAGTGTAACAGTGATGTGTTTACAACTCACTGTTACAACACAGGAGAGTTTGCCAAACACAGGAGAGTTAGCTAAACTCGGGAGTGTTTACATCGCTCAAAATCGCCAGAGATGACCAGCGATTTTGAACATGAGTGTCAAAATCGCAGCTTGATACATTTCCAGTTTTTTTTAAAAAAAATCGCGGGTAAACATCCGCGATTTGCCGCGATTTAAACACGCTGGCAAACTCGCACTTTGATACATTTACCCCCAGTAGTGTGCAAGATCACTGGCGCCCTGACCGTGTTATACTTATATTCAGTCATCCAGGAAGATTTTAAGTTTACAAAGCTCTGCATTGCTCTACAAAAAGCCTTGCAGCTTGAGAAAATATCAGCAGAGTGTGTAGGGAACCAATATTATTTTAAAACACTGTGTGCTCACATAAGACAAATGGTGAAGCTGAACCCTAAGATTATCTTCAGAAATGTTACACCCACAAAGGAGACAAGTGATACAGATCTGCTGGCACTATCGTCTTTATGAAAATGGCCAGCAAACTGGTGCTTAGTAATGTTAGTTATTTATAGTTTAATATGTACGTGAATTGGTTACTTATGGAAAAGTAGAGTCTATGAATTCATTAAGATAATTCACAGGGAACCTTTGTAAAACACATTATGGATAATAACCTATCATCTTGCACAGTGTTCCTTCACTTACAAACAATTACAGAACTTGTTTTCTTAGGGACAAGGATCCACTGAGACTGTGCACTCTAAAGGATGATTGTGTTTGTACTGTCTTAATGTCTTAAATATAGAGATAATTACAGGAGATTATCAGCAGTAGGATGACAGTTATTTACATTGTATCACATTGTACAACTCTAACTTGATTAAGACTGCAGTAAAAAGCATAAATCTCATGGCAGGCATACAGGGGACAGACAGTTAATAAGGGGGAGTAAACATAACACAAGACTCAAGTGGCAGATTGAGACGAACCTGAATACAGAATAAGATGAAGTAAACTAAGTCTGATTGCAGCAAATATGTTATATAATTGCACTGTTAGAACATTATACCTGTACTTATGGGAAAGCTTTCAAGGAGGACGTGAGGCAATTGACAATAAAGCCACTTTTTACGGCTGAGGTCCAGCAATGTAACAGAGTATAAGGCTTCCTTCTGGTCTGTAATAAGTGCACTCATTAGTGAAGAGCAACTGTGTATTGCACCTATTAGAGAATCTGTGTCTGCTTACTGGGTCTGGGTGGGAGCAGTCACAGATAGGATTATTGTTTACAACATATATGTTGATATATAATAGAATAACTGTTGATTAGTAGGCTGTTTATTTTAAATAACAGTAGCCTAAAAGGCTTAATACATCAATTTGCATATTGTATAGATAATTCTGAATAATTCTGCAAATGGGTCATGTTTGTCAGCCTTTGCTATCTTTCAATATAAAAATAGATGTGATGAATGTTATGCCATCAACTGTCACAACTGTTATATGAGTGAGCCAGATGAGAAAATGGTACTTACTGCTATCATATTACCTCTTATAACCACCTGTTTTTATAAATTTGTGGAGTGATGCATTTCTGTCACATGTTAATTAGTTATTTGTGCCAGATCGTCCAGTTAAAATTGAACACATAATATAAACAAAATGATTGGTCCCATAGCAATTAGTTCAGATGCTTACTATGTTATCAATACATATTTCATATGGCAATCCTAGTGGCTAGCTAAAGATTGAAAGATATTGAAAACAGTTGTTCTTACATTTTGCACTTGTTGGCCCACCATTATGATGTGCTATGCACAATGACCTACATTGTACATAGCATTCCACGGGCCATGCTTTCTGACTGACAAGATCCATGTAAGCTTTGTAAATCTATGTCTAGCAGTTCAAGAATCAGTTTGACCTTTTCAATAACAGCACATTATTAAGTATCACAGAAGCCTGTGTGATGTCAGAAATGTCTCATAGAATTTCTCTCAGATGTAACTTTTGAGATTGTGAGTTGAATCGATGTGAACATATGTTTAACCCTAGTTAGGATGACAGTACTCCTTGGAGATGTACAATACTTCCATAGGACAGTTATATAACAATACCTGGTTCCTATTTATATCATTGCCTTGGTCTAAAATTCAAAATAAATACAAAATGTTTATTTACTGTTCATTGATACATTACTTTTTTTTTACTTTTAATTTTAGAAATTAAATGATGACTGGTTATGTGTTCTTTGCTGCAAAACTCACTATATAGTTGCAACATCTCTCATGTGGTAACAACAGCTAACAGTGCAAATGTGGTGGAAATCTTAATATATGCACAATTCATTATAATAAAGGGTACATCTTATTATGGTTTGTTCGCACAGTATCTAAACCATGCATAGCATTACATTTGCAAATCTATGCATACATAAGCTATTTTGATGTATATTGTTGCTACTTTCACAATAAGAGAATAAATGAGTCAATTTTAATATCCCTATGGTTATTTTGTATAATTCTTTATAAACTACAGAGGGTAATTAGCTATGGTCTTACACTTCATGCAGTAGCTTTTAAAGAGTATATGCTCTGACATTTTTAGTTCAAATAAGTAAAAACTGTAAAATACATTATATTTTAAGGGAATTTGAAGAATATTACTTTTACAAAAATTATAAATTGGGTTTAGTTCACCCCAACATCCACATCTGCTATTTTCTTCTCTTCCTCTATCTTGTGGTCACTGGCATTTCAGGTCAGTTTGTAACATATTGGCCTCTATTCATGATCTGTTTATCTCTAGATTCTTCAAACTGCATGTCATCACTGAAACCTGCCTATCTGCTGAGGACACTACCTCTCCTGCTGCTCTGTCTTTTGAGGGCATGCCCTTCTCCCATACACCCAGACATGGGGGGAGGCAAGGTAGTGGCATTGGTATACTTCTTTCCCCCTGCTGCTCTTTCCACATTCTTCTTCCAGAATCCTCCCTCTCTTTCTCCAGCTTTAAAGTACACTCCATCAGATTTTTCCATCCAGCCCACCTCCGCGTGGCAGTTATCTACCATCCTCCTGGTCCCGTCTCTCAATTCCTTGATCACTTCACCACTTGGCTCCCTCACTTTCTCTCCTCTCTTCCTCATCTTGGGTGACTTTAATATCCTTTACCATCATTTCACCTCTCTCACCTTCCCTATCCACTAAAGTTAATCTTACCACATTCTCTTCCTCTCTGGTCTCAGTCTTCTCATCCATCACCACCCTTTCTTGCCCTACCACTACACTTCACTCTGTCACCACTCTGTCACAATCAAGCTTGGTCCCTGCCTCAACCGTGGCATTCCAAACTTACCCGCTATCTTCAAAAATGCTCCCGTAATCCAGAACGACTATAAAAAAAAGTCACTCACTCGTGCTGACTTCCTTCACATCACCTTCATACTCACCTCTTACAGTTCTGCCCATTCACTCTCTAAACAATCCTACTTTAAGACTCTCAGTTTCTCCCTATCCTCCATTCCTGTCCCCTTTTTGCAACCTTTAACCCCCTTCTCTCCCCTCCCCCACTCACACTCCTCTCATCGCTCTCTGCTTTCAACTTTACTACCCACTTTACCTGCAAAATTGAGTAATATGTCATGACATCTTCTCCTATCCTTCCCTCCTTAAACCACCCTCTCCCCCCTCCCTACCTATTTTGTCCATCTTCACACCCTCCTCTGTGTATGCTATCTCCAACTCCTGCTCCCCAATGTCACCCCCACTTCCTAGCTCACACTCCTTTTCTTCCTTTAGTATGGAATCTGCATATGAAGTCTGCACCCTTCTCTCCTCCTCACCCCCTTCCATCTGCCCACTGGACCCTCATCAACCTATCCCTCTTTAAACATGCTTTTGTCTCTCCCGTACTCAAAAAAAAGTCCTTTGACCCTGCCTCTCTTTCTAATTACTGCACTATGTCCCTCCTTCCTTTTGCCTCCAAACTTCTTGAAATTCTCACGTCCTTTCTCTGTTTTCACTCTCTCCTTGACCCACTCCAATATGGTTTTAGCTGCCTCCACTCTACCTAAAGTGTCCTCAATAAGTTCACTAAGGACCTTCTCTCTGCTAAATCTAAAAGACACCTCTGCATTCTTATCCTTCTCAACCAATTTGCTATCTTAGATGCTATTGACCACTCCCTCCTTTTGCAAACTTTTAAATCTGTAGACCTCTGTAACACTGTCCTCTCCTGGTTTTCCTCACCATCCCCTCCTTTTCAGTCCATACACCTGACTCCACACTTCCACCTCTTCCCTAACCTGTTGGAGTTCACCAAGGATCCATTCTTGACTCCCTGTACTTCTTCCTCTACACCTCATCTCTTGGTGACCTCTCCTACTCCTTTGGCCTCCAGTACCACCTCTTTGCTGATGATATCTATCTTTCATCCCCTGACCTCTCCCCTTCCCTTATGTCTCATGTCTCCTGCTGTCTCTCGGACATCTCACCTTGGATGTTCCAGTGCTTTCTTAAACTCAATATTTCCAAGACTGAAGTAATCATCTTCCCCCTTCCAGGGCTCCCTAACCCCCCCCCCTCTCTTTCTGTTAATAAAACTACCATCTCTTTCTGTCCCTCAGGTCAGATGCCTAGGGGCCATCCGTGACTCCTCCCTCTCCTTCAAACCTCACATTCAGTCCCTCTCAAAATCCTGCTACTTCCACCTCCAGAATATATCCAATTCTCACGACGGAAGCCACACTCACTTGTATTCAGTCACCTGGATTACTGCAACTTCCTCCTCTCTGGCCTACCCGACTCTCACCTTGCCCCTCTTAAGTCTATCCTGGTTGCTGATGCCACTTTATTTTTCTCTCAGCCTTCCTCCTAATTCTCTTGTATCTGACTTCACCCCAATCGATACCAACCTATTTGTGTCTTCCCTTTTCCTTTAGGATGTAAGCTCTCACAAGCAGGGCTCTTTACTTGTGTACATCTTATAATATTCCATCACCCTCTGCACCTGTTGGCCTGCTTCCCTAGCCCTGCTTTCTTGTGCTCAGACCTACCTACACATTGATCATTACAATCACTCTCACTCACTGTCCAATAAATAATTTGATCTACATTACCATGTTATCTGTATATTATTTTTTCATTCAGTATGTCTGTCAAGCTCCATCTCCGCACTGACACTTGGTGCAGGAGACGGACGCCTGCACCTTCTCAGCAACCACGTCCTGTTGCCTACCAGTGGGACGCTATCTCTGCTCACCTGTCTGCAGCCAGCATGTCTTACTGCCAAAATCTCTCTAACCCTATCAGGAGGCACCTTAGGGTATATAAAGCAGCCTCTGACACATGTCTAGTGCCAGAGTATTAGGTCTTCAGCTTTGCTCTAGCATTTGTTTCTGTATTGCTGTTATTTGGATTCTGACCCCGGCTTGTTCCTGACTTCTCCTTTGGTTCCTGATTCTGGCTTAGAGTGATATTTGGTATTTACCCGGCTTCCTGACCATTCTCCTGCTTCTGATTTGGCTTTATCCGTTCTTCTGGTTTTGACCCGTCTTGCTGACTACTCTTCCATCCTGCCTCCTGGTGAGCTGTCACCGCTGCCTCAATTGTTACCTCTCCAGCTGACTGATACTGAGGGGGACTCCCTTGCAGCAAAGTCCATACCTCCTTGCGGGGGTTCCTGGTGAAAGCCAGGGGCGTGTTAGACTCCGCGCCTCAGTACTCAGTAGCGCCAACTGCTGGCAGGTATCATCAATTCCACCTAGTTATTCTGACAATGTCTAGTCTTTCTATTTTGTTTTCTATGTATCATGCAATGATTTATGGATCATTGTGTTCCGAGTATGTCATGTACGGCGCTGCGGGACCTTTGGTGGCACCTTGTAAATAAAATATAATAATAAGAATAATATTTTTGTTCATTTAGTATGTACTGTAGATCAGCATAAGCTTGCAATGCGCTACAGATTGGCCCAAATTGGACAAGTTCTGGAATTATATGTTTGAAATAAAGTTTTTGAGGGGCACATGCAGGATTTGAAGTGGGGTAGGATGTATCACAGGGCAAAAGAGCAGTTTCATGGGTGCCATACCACCCTGACTTTTTAACAAATACCACAAAACATTGATGTTATATGTAGGGTACATATTAATCCTGCCATCTAGTTTGTACAAACATCATTGCACTGACGTATACTGCGTCAATTCATAGGCTTTTCAGAAGTAATATTAAAGTTCTTTTAACTTTCTAAGCATATTTATATAATTTAAACAAAACTTCTGGGCTTTGAGGTTGTACCCCAACCATAAACACATCAGTGAAGTGATCCTTATGTGGTGGATTATTTTTGTATAGTACTTATATGAATAAATGTGAAACCATTATTACAGCACATGACGAGTACGCAAAATAATCAGTTTATATTGGTGTAGTGAGTGGTGAGCTGGGTTCTATATGTGATGGTAGATTACTATATAGGCATGATGCATGAATAGTGTAGTAGTAAAGTATTATGAATTAACATTCTCTATATCAACTTAAATTGAATTAGTAACATAAGAATAGACAATGGGAGTCACAGTGTACAAGGCTTAATGCATTAAAACCTGCACAACTGCCCACAATCACCAGTTTATAGAAGGCCATTATTGATATTGAAGGCTTAACATGTTTGCCAGCGGAACGTAAATACCTCATATGTTGATGTATTTTGTCATCAATATCTATGTATTAAATCATTGATCTCTGGTGTAAGTCATATGACTGAGCAATTATTGTTTAGTGTGTACATATAACACACACAGATTAGGCAAGTTGAAATGGTGCTTCTTGTTGTTGGTAGATCACATTTTAAAAGCAATTACCCCAGAGCTGCAAAATATTTCTGAACTAATTTGATTTAGGCATTTTAGCCTGTAGATAATATCGGACCAATGTGCTTTTTATGAGCTCTAGTTTCAGATCCAGGCCAGCAAGAGATATTGTAAAATCACAATACTCTTATACTTTATTTTTGAGGGAGTTGAAAATTCAATGAAAACTGGAAAACAAAGCTAACAGATTAAGCAGTTTCAAAAGCCTACACTGCAAACTTTGTTATACCCTAGAATACATAATTAACTTCATCAGATAATCAAAATATTGTTTTGCCTAGGGCGACGAGAAACCTTGCACTGACCCTGCTTGCTGTATGAAATATGGCTGGTGTAATGGTCATTTATTTAGAGATGCAATGCACATATTCTGTGAGTACAATTGTGGTGTCAAGAAAATGTATTGTGGTCCATGTTCCTACCTACATTGGACTATGCATAGATGTATGCAGTGAAATGTAGAATTACTTAATAAACCATAACTGTGCTTTAAAATGAATTAAACGTTTGCACAGAATCATGGGCATGTATAAATGTGCTCTACTTCTAAGTCATGCTCATTGAAAATAACTCCCAATGTATATGTTTATGTTGGTAGGTATTTCAATATGATTTGACATAAACAATGTGGCTGTGTTGGGCAGCATGGTGACACACTGATTAGCATTGTTGCATCATATCGCTATGGCCATGTCTTCTGCTCTGATTAAGACTCTATCTGTATGTTTTCCTTAAGTTTGCACTGGTTTCCTCTCACAATTAAAAAAAAGTAGTTTAATGTTAGTGTGTGTGCTTGTGTGGTAGAGAATTTAGTGGTCTACTTATCGAGCGCCAAGCATATTGAAGATTTCCTATTGCTTCCTGTCACAGCGATAGAAAATGTTCTATTGCACAATTTATCAATAAGAAGTCATAGGAGCAGTAGAAAGATGCTCAACTCCCTGGTGATACTGGCTAGCAGTAGTCCTACAATTGGCCAGCCCTGTGCAGGGGTCACTCTACGCATGTGTGAGCTGACGTGTCAGCTTATGCATGTGCACTGGAACTTGAATGCTGGACTTGGGCTTCCAGTTCCAGATTTGTGTTAAAAATTAATAAATATAAAAAAAATAGAGATGGCGGAAGCTATGGGAGGACAGTGATGGTCCATGATAAATAGAAGGCCCCTGGTGAAGATTACCACCGGTGATAGCCAGCACCAGCCTGGGGGCTTTGATAATTAGGAAAAAGACTAAATTTCAATGTCCTTCTCACATACACCCAGAACTGGGGGGAGGCAAGGTAGTGGCATTGGTATACTTCTTTCCCCCTGCTGCTCTTTCCACAATCTTCTTCCTGAATCCTCCCTCTCTTTCTCAACCTTTAAGGTATACTCCATCCGCTTTTTCCATCCAGCCCACCTCCGCGTTGCAGTTATCTACCAACCTCCTAGTCCCATCTCTCAATTTCTTGATCACTTCACCACTTGGCTCCCTCACTTTCTCTCCTCTCTTCCTCATCTTGGGTGACTTTAATATCCTTTAGCATCATTCAACCCCTCTCACCTTCCCTATCCACCAAAGTTATTCTTACCACATTTTCCTCTTCTCTTGTCTCACTTTTCTCATCCATTATCACCCTTTCTTACCACTACACTTCATTCTGTCACCACGCTTGGTCAGTCCTTGCCTCAACCGTGGCATTCCAAACTTACCTGCTATCTTCAAAAATGCTCCCATAGCGCAGAACGACTCTGAAAAAAGTCACGCACTTGTGCTGACTTCCTTCACATCACCTTCATACTCACCACTTACATTTTTGCCCTATCACTCTCAAAACAATCCTACTTTAAGACTCTCATTTCCTCCCAATCCTCCATCCCTGTCCCCTTTTTGGCGGCTTCCCAAATCCTGGTTGAGGTGGGGCTTAATGACATGATTAGCACCCCCTGCTATGCAGTGGCATGAATCTTAGCATTATATACTATTAGCATGATAGCGTGATGGCATCACTTGCTACCTGACTTCCAAATGGAGTCTATAAAAGTTGTCAAGTATGTGTAATAATCGTTTAATATTTGTTTAAGTAAATAATATACACAAACATATGCCACAATAACCTCACTGAAATGTTTAGGATTTGCAGGATCCTGGAGTTCCCAAAGCCAAGAAATTTTGATTAAAAGATGTAATGATGCTTAGAAAGTTAGAAGAACTGTAATAACACTTCCAAGAAGCCTTTTAATTGAAACAGCACATTTCAATGTGGTGACTGTTATACACTATACTGGGACAGGATTAATATTTACCTAACATGTATCAAATGTTGGGGCATTTGTCAAAATGTAATGGTGGTATGACTATGGCACAACACTGGTGTTCTCCCCTGTGGTACTTTCCATCCACCATTCAAAATCCTTCTGTCATTTACAAATATAATATAGGTTGAATTGTCCAGTGAATGAATGTTTAAGGGAATTCTCTTGTTTAAAAGGATGGTGTATGTGGAAAATACAACATAAAAACTATTTTTAGACATGTACCATCGTCGTTACTATGTCTACCTTAAAGAAAAATACTGGTTTTAAGATTGAAGTAATAGTTAGAATTGTACAACCAAACGCAAGAGATATACAGATATCACCAGTGAATGAACTCCCAAAGCCAGCAAATGAACACACAAGTCCGGTGAATAAATAATGTGACTTCCTTTAATCAAACAAAGGCAACAGATCAACTTAAATAGATGGTATATTCAATCCAACTTGAATGCATTAAAATTGAAATGTTCATTCACTGTACGATTCACCCTATATTACTATATTACTTATTTGAACTAAATATATGTCAGTGCCTATAGCAGTAGTGGCCAACCAATTAGAGACCAAGAGCCAAAAAATATCTATAGATGTGATACCCCAAAATCTGAGTACCCTGGGGTGTATCTATATGTTTTTAATTTGTTAATTTAATTTGTTAATTGTTAAAAGTGTTTATAAAGATTTAAAAATATATATATATTTCTTGAGGGAGAAGTGACAGTTGGGAGTGGTTGGTGGTTGCCGGGGGTGACAGTGGGGAGTGGTTGGTGGTTGCCGGGGGCGACAGAGCGAGAGGAGTGTGATACTCAGGACCGCTGAGAGAGATCCCTGTGTCTGGATAGACTGAGAGAGAAAAATAGGGACAGAATGAAAATGGGACAAAGTGACATATAAGCAGAGAAAAAGTGAAGAAAGTGTAAGAAGAGAAGAAGTGAGCCAAAGAGAGGTGTGAGGAAAAAGGAAAGTGCTGAAAATAAATAAGCAGTAGAGAGATGTGTGACATCACACTAAACAGATGTGGTAGTCGAGACTGATGGGATTTCCTTCCCCTACCTTGTCCTCCAGACATGAGTCAGGTTCTTTTTTTTTGGTCGGATATCCGGTGGTCAGGAGATAATTACTTCAATGAAAGGGACAAGGATTGGTCAAATAACTTAGGTTTATTAATAATGCGGTAAAGATAATTTTGGCCACCACGCCACTGACCCCTTCAACTCAATGGTAATGACAAAATATTAATTTGATCAACATAGAGCACAATAGCATTTAACATATAATATACACCTGGTGAGTATAAGGCACAATAGCGATAACATCTTCAATAACAATAAATCAATTTTAGGTAAATCACTTAACATTAACATTCAACTAAAACATTTGGGGCACCAATATTATCCCTGGTAACGTTACCATATTTTACACTCAGTCCTGGGCTGACCTGTGCACAGGAATTTTATAGTACATTAAATCTGTCAGCATGGAGGAAAGCAAGTGGAGGAATCTGTGACAAAGGTGATTTGCAGACCTACTGTATTTTCAACAAGACTTCCTTCATATGATGGACTTCCAGCAGTAATACCTCTTATCTCTCTCAGCCTGTTCCTGAGGTAGTGAGCAGCTACATGGAAAGATTCAACTCAGATTTCTTATCTCTCAGTCTGTCTTCTTGTCACTCATAAACCTCATCTCTCTCCCTCAGAAGTCTAGAGCTTTCCTCTCCCCACTGCCTTCTGGGAGTTCACAGTTATTACCAAACTCCTCCTCCCTGCACATCATCCTGGACACGCCTCTTCAGTTCAACTGACAACTGTCATTCCCACTGTGTCTCTCTCAGCCTCTATTAACCCCTTGTAGCTCTGCATTTCAAAAGCGTTTATGTACTTCCTCTGTGCTGTTTAACAGGGTTTTGGGACACCACACAGAGACTGAGCTATGTACTAAGGACAGTATGAGAGGAGAGAAAATAGAGAGGTCTGTGAATACACACAAAAGAGACTGTGTAATACAAAAGATCACCAGTTTATTTGGCGTGAAAAAGTAATTTATGGGCCCCAACCACGTGCACCACTTCTACAAATAAATATTGAAATATATAATGTAGGTCTTAAAGTTGTATGGAGAAATTAAGTTATATATATTAATATTAGAGATGTCAGTGATATTATTAGTATGGTGAATTTAAAGGTTTGTCAATTGTAAATAGTTTTGAAATGATAAGATATTGTTAAAAAAATAATTGTTTGCTGCTAATATAAATATCAGAATAATTAATAATAATAAAAGGAAGTTAGTTAAGAATACACTTGTGTCATTTTAAATTTCTGGATAAATCTCCTTACCTCTCTGGTGCAATTTCAATGTATTACTCTAAATAACACCACACGGGGTATTACAAAGATACCGTAAAGAGATGACTTTTAACTTATATACAGTATATGTGTAGATATTTACAGTATCGCACATACATACATACATACCGCACACACATACTTTGAAAATATAACAATTTACCATATCATGCTAAGCGAAAAGGAATATATCTAACATTGTCCAAAATGTTCAGGATAATCATCAAATCAGCACAGCTCTGCACTGCACAGCTCCTGCATTGCTGCAGTGCACAACTCTGGCCTTGCTGCTGTGTCCAGCTGAGGACCTTGCTGCAGTGCACAACTCTGGCCTTGCTGCTGTGTCCAGCTGAGGACCTTGCTGCTGTGTCCAGCTGAGGACCTTGCTGCTGTGTCCAGCTGAGGACCTTGCTGCTGTGTCCAGCTGAGGACCTTGCTGCTGTGTCCAGCTGAGGACCTTGCTGCTGTGTCCAGCTGAGGACCTTGCTGCTGTGTCCAGCTGAGGACCTTGCTGCTGTGTCCAGCTGAGGACCTTGCTGCTGTGTCCAGCTGAGGACCTTGCTGCTGTGTCCAGCGGAAGAGGGTCCAAAAGGTTACTTACACTCTCTTCACAATAGCTCACACTGCTACTGCATCCACAATCACTGAGGAAGAAACTGTTGAAGGGATAAAAGAAATTACATAAATGGCCAACATGCTCCTCAGTCATTTTTACATACACAACAGACCTCCCCACGTCTTTCATATGCACATCAGCCTCCCCATGTCATCTGACCTCTCCACATGTCATCAAATCTTACCACATGCCCCAGAAATGCCCATAAGATATCCCAAAATGCCCCATACATGCCATTAGATGTCTCCACATGCTCCTACATGCCAATCGGTCTCACAACATCCCCCATCCATAGCAATCAGCAAGCCCACATGCCCCTTAAATACCATCAGATGCCCATCAGACCATGCTACATGCCCCTTATATACAATCAGACCTCAACATGTGCCCATCAGACCACCCCACATAAGATCCCCCAGAGGCCCATCAGCTTCCCCAATTTGTATTAAATCTAACAATATGCTCCTTACTTACCTTTCAAAGAGAGCACACAGCCTGGAGCCTGCAACTTGCCACCTCTCCTGAGAGACAGCATGCTTCACTGTCATCTCCCTCTTCCCTGATTGGACTGACTGCATTGTGCAGGGGAGGTTACATGACCGGAGAGTTGCACTGGCTGGGGACTGATCTGCCCTTCCAGTATTGGAGCCACATGTGACATTTAAAAGAGCCGAGGGTTGGTCATCCCTGGCCTTTAGCCTTCGTTAGCTTTAAAACATACTGCATGGACTGTAAATGGTCTCCACAGTTTATAAAGTATTAATAAAAAATAACCATAGGAATACTAAAAGTGACTCATTGATTATATTATTGTGAATGTAGATATAGTAGATGCAAAAATAGCTTTTGCTTGCATGGTTCTGCATCATAATTATATGCATGGTCTAGATACTGTGTGAATAAAGCATATTAAATGTGCAAAGAGTAATAAAACGTGTTGGGAGATATCAGCAGCAAGAGCTACTGCTGGATCTCATGCTGCTACATATGAACCTTAAATATGTGTTTGCCAATATACAAAATAAAACTATATGAAGTACTTACTAGTGGATATCAATCGATCTTGCCCTTCTCACACCATTACTAACAGTATCTAGCAACAGCCTTGATGGTGACCCAGAGGACATTTATATAAACACAGTCAAAGATAGTGTTATGGAAATGTTTAGATTGTCTTAAAGGAAATCAACCTGATTTATGGCAGGAAGCCAATCCATATCAGCTATGTTGGGACTTCTAAGAAATCTAAACAGTATTATTATATTATTATATTTTGTGATGGAAGCTATAGATTGTACCTTGTGATCGAGTTCACCATAAAGCTAATATGTTTAGTGTGCACATGCACAACACAACTTTTGCAGGATACAGACTTAAACATGACATATTTCTCACATTTTAAAGTACAATTATGGTTTATTTTAACAGAGAACAAAATAAAATGTGGTTGTGGCATTTATAGGGCACCCTGTCACTTAGTACTTAGTAACACCTCCTTCAGCAGAAATCACAGCTTCCAAGCAATTCTTGTTGCCAGCTATCAGTCTTTCTATTCTTGCTTTAGAAACATTTTTCTTACTGCACTGTTTCAGATCTCCCCACAAATTTTAATTTTCATATTTAAAACTGAGGACTGTAAAGGACATTCCAAACCTTAATCTTTTATTGTTATAAGTACTACATTCTGAAGTATATGTTGAATTGTTGTGTTGATCCAGGGCCTGATTCATTAAGGATCTTAAATGAAGAGGTATCTTATTTCAGTCTCCTGGACAAAACCATGTTACAATGCAAGGAGTGCAGTTTCTGTTTTGCACATAAGTTAAATACTGACTGTGTTTTCATGTAGCATACAAATATCAACTTTAAATTTCAGTGTACAAAAAAGCTATCAAGTATTTGTGTGCTAGATGAAAAAACAGACAGTATTTAACTTATGTGCAAAACAGAATACTAATTTGCACCCCTTGCATTGTAACATGGTTTTGTCCAGGAGACTGAAATAAGATAGCTCTTCATTTAAGATCCTTAATGAATCAGGCCCCCAATCTTTATTTCAGCTTTGATTTCTCCACTGAGCCTGGGACATTAGCTCCTAGGATTTGTTCATATTTAGTTGAATCTATTCTGCTTTCCATCCGGACAATATCTCCCATGCTGTGGTCTGCCACATAACCCAAAAACGTAATAGATCCAACTATATGCTTATCGGTTTGTAAGGTGTTATTTTCTACAAATGCTTCACCTGTTATTCGGTGTCAATCTAACCTTTTTGTTTTGCATGTTTGACCAGTTATTGAGCAGTGCTATCAGCAATATTTCTGGATCATGGTTTCACTTCAGCAGTTCCCCTTAACTACTGTTTCTCAATGATCCACTTGTTTAGGTAGTAGTGCAGCTTTAAGAATCCGACTTCGACTTGGAAACTGAAGTTATAAGTCAAATAACTATATATTTTGATGTTTGATGAATCCATTGTGTTTGATGGTGCTATATGTGTTTGAAGTTGTGAAAAAAAGCACATTGTTTAATACCATTGCTCTGTAGCTGCAATCTTTGCTTTCAACCATAACATCTATACAAGTATACTTATATGGAAAGACGTATAGTATGCACTGTGTTTTCTACAAAGCATATTTTATTACCCATTAACTATTGTGTCTACAGGGCTGTCATTGTAAAGGTGATTTATGTGCCTGGATCATTTATAATGTGTATAAGTTAAGACTTCACAGTAATAGACATATTAGCTTCCTAGGAGGTCATGTAGGCTTTTTACATAAATGACACAGCACGGTAACAGATACATTTTAACATGAAATTACAGTGTGAAGTAGCAGTTGAATGTTAACACTCAGTACTAGTATGGAGTAACAGATGAATTACAATACACTATATCAGTGTGGAGAGACTGATGGATCACAATAATCCATTATTAGTATGGAATAACAGATAAATGAAAAACACTTAATACTAGTGTAAAATAACAGTACCCTGTACTAGATTATAGTACCGGATGAATGGTAACATTAGTATTAGTGCGGAATAGCAGATGTGTGTGCACTTGCAGTCGGACTGTGTGACAGAAAATATGAACTAAAGGAGGATTAATCTATATGTTATGATCTACTTTATGTCTTTGGCAAACCCTTCATAAGGTATATACAATATCAAGCCCTGCAGGAACCAGATGCTCAGTTACAGCAGTCAGCTTGCGCACTTTACTACAATGTATTTGTGCTATGCGTTGCAATTTATAATAAACAACGGATAAAAACACATGCACCTCAGTTTTTCACATTACTTCGCCTATAAAAAGGTGAAAGGATAAATAAAGTTGAATTAGTTCTGGTGCAATTAGATGAAGATGACCTGAATTAAAATACAACGTTTTCCTTAACAGTGCTTGTTTTATTGGGCTGATCCCTTGATGCAACTAAAAAAATGAATGCTCTCCTGCTCAGGTGGACCTTGTTGGGGTTGTCCTAATGATTGAGCTTGTAGAGAAGAGGCATACAAGAACTACAAGTTTTAGCAGGAGGATCTCCTGCTCAATTTGGTAATTGCACCTTGGCACCCGCTGAATTATAGGATACTACAAGCACTAATAAGTAAAACATACCTATTTTATCTTAGACTACCTACTTTCACTCTAAAACTATTACTTCTTGAGAGACTAAGCAAAGCACCCCATAGAATAATATTATTTGAATAAAACTTTAATCATTAGGATATAGTATACAGCATGGGCAGGACACAATATTGTCATTATCTAATGTTCTATATGGAGTGGTCTGTTGGGAGATTTTTATATCATTCACTTTCTATTGAGCATCGGCTATAATACATTAAAAGATAACTTAGCTCAAAAGGGAATATTTGGCTTTGAGTGGGGTGCCATATTTCCCTGTGGTCCGATGTCCCCTCTGATCTGGGGGGCATTCGGATATCTGCTGCGGTCCAGTGATGCTCTAACCAGATCCACTGAAATGCTGGACTCTAAGTAACAAGGAATTATAGTTTACACACTGATTATTACATTTAATGTGTAGGTTTATATACTAGTACCTTAATCTAACTTAACCTTTTTAGTCCTAACCAAATTTATTTTTCTTATTGACTTGCATATTTAAAGCAATATTTGATGTATTTAATTGCTGTTATGTAGCAATGAATGACAGTTACAACTAGAGATGGTCACTGACCCCCGTGTTTTGGTTTTGGATTCGGTTTTGGATCTGGATTACCGTTGTGTTTTGGTTTTGGTTTTGGTTTTGCAAAACCGCCATTGCGTGTTTTGGTTTTGGTTTTGGTTTTGTTTGGTTTTGTTTTGCAATTTGTTATAAAAATTACATTTATTGGTGCTAAAATAACATAATTTAGGTATTATTTTGTAGCTACATTATTATTAACCTCAGTAACACTAATTTCCAGTCATTTTTTATTCAATTTTGAACACCTCCTATGTCACAATATGATTTTCATACACTTGAAAAGAAAAATTGCTGCAGTTCTTGCCAGTGATAACAAAAAGGCCATTGTCATGCCTGGGCATAAGACCAAAAATCCACTCTTAAGTGTGGAATTATTTTTACACGAATCCTGGCAAGAGTTGTCTATCCATTTGTAGCATTTTGAAAGCCACACTCAGTAGAGGTAGGGACCTTAACCATCTGGGATCCTCATCCATGTTTCGTCATTTTTCAGCGAGTTATTGGAAAACTGTTGGGAAAATCAGAAACTTCGGTTAAAAAAAAAATAACAACAAGCATTCCAGCATAATCTACCTCCCTTCTCTCATCTACATCCCAGCACCTGCAGTCTTCCCCCCCAACAATTGGCAGTTAAACAATCCTCTGCAAGAGGAAGCAAGAATGAAACCTGTCACCCAGTCGCAAAGCGGATCACAGACGCCCTGGGTACTATGCTAGTGTTAGATCTGCGTCCAATGTTCACTATTAATACAGTTGGTTTAAGACATTTAATTGAGGTGTTATGTCCCTGTTAGCAAATGTCATCACTATACCATTTTACTAGAAAAGCTAATTCTCTCCTGTACCGAAAGTTTACTAAAAATGTCATTATTGGGTGACAAAATGGTATTCTACCCACTGTACACTTAACCACAGATATGTGTACAAGCGTAACTGGGCAAACAAAATATTATATGATTGTGAAAGCCCACTGGGTTGGTCATTCGCCTTCCCCAGCATGGACAGCAGCAGCATGTACCCAGGTACATCACATTTTTGAGAAGTAGGCTACTCTGTGTATCAGCAGCTTCACTAAGAGGCATACAGCTGACAAACTGTTCCAAAAACTAAGGGATGTCATTGAAAGATGGCTAATCCTGCTTGGAGTCTCCTGAGGATATGTCATTTCTGATTACGACCCCAATATTGGTCCAGCATTACAGCGGGGCTGAATTCCATCACATTTCCTGTTTTGCACACACTATCAACTTGGTGTTACAGAACTTTTGAAAAATGACATGCAGGAGATGCTGTTTGTGTCCATAAACATTTAGGGTCAATTTGTGGTTTCTGCAACAGCATGTAGGAGAATACAGCAGCTGCAAGAAGATTAGCATTTGAGGGGAATATACTTTAGTCCAGCGAAGTAGTTACCTGTGAAGAAAGTGCAGACACGGTTAGCTTGAGTCAAGTGATTGCCTTAATAATAGATTTTGAAAAGGTGCTACATAAAATTATAGTGTGCAATAAAACAAAGTAAATGTGCTAACTATATTTTAATTGTAGATGAAATACTTAATTTTCTTTGCAAGGATCCCAGACTTATCAACATCTTGTTGGGACGTCTTCTCCTTCAGTTTCTCTGGCAACTGCTTGTAGTAAAAGAAATTGCTTTCCCAAGACACCCAGTGGTGATGCAGATGAGTCCGCTAAACATTTTGATATTTGCTGTGCTGTAAAAGAATTGCCCAAAAACCGTGACAGCTCTGCCCTAAAATCAACTAGTCATTCCCTTTGGAAGGCCATTATCAGCAATTACATCATACTACACAGACTTCTATGATATTGGGATATTGGGATGAATTAGTATTGTTGGAGGAAGATTATCACTAAACCCTGCCACCTCTCCAGTTTCGCAGTGAGCTATGGTACAATAAAATGTAACTGCAGATTTAGACCAAGACTGTCAGCCCTATTATTTCTATTTCAGCAATTACAATTAGCAATGGAGCAATGGAGCTCTTCTCTTTGGGTGTTACCTATATAACGCAGCACAATTTGCCTGCAAATTCTACAGACAAGCCTGCTTGTCTTCCTCTCCATCAATGACTCTTAGCAATTGAGCACTCGTCTTTGGGTGTATATTACACCCAAACATTATTAGTGAAAATTATGAAAAATACAGTTTAATCCCTGATAGGCCCTCCACCATCCTTTGCATGTTAATAGTAGGATTGGTTGGAATTATGGTCAAGGTCACACATTTTTTTGACAAATCCTTCAAACCAGCCCAGATGTCAAACTGTTGTGGTCTGCCCCCTGCGTCATCCCTGCTTGTGTTTGGAAAGTGCATATTGGTGCCAGAACCTCACATGCCAGAACTGCTCCCACTGGTGCCACACTGCTGCAGGACTTACACAATCAACCGCATCCTCATCGTCGGATACCCAAATCTCCCCCACATCCTCTTCTAAAGACAAAGTGTCATCCTCACTTGGTGTATCACCGGCTACACTCGGGCTGTTCAGGCACATATCAGCAGAACTGCTGAAAGGGCCCTTCTTTATGGGTAGACTAACAGAATGGTCACGATTAGACATCCCACTGTTGGATGGACTCTCCACAGGGATTGTTGTCATTTGTGAATCAGAGCAAATATTCTCCTGTAATGCCTCACTGTTATCTTGCAGCTCGGCTTTGACGCGTAACAGTAGTTGTGCACCAATTGTAGGCTGGGTAACTTTTTGGGATCTGCCACTAATAGCCAAAGGTGAAGGCCTCATTCTCTCTTTGCCACTGCGTGTGTAGAATGGCATGCTTGCAATTTTTTTTTTATCGTCACTTAACTTTTGCTCAGTTACACTTCTTTTTCGCTTCAATACAGTAAATTTTTTTTTGGTTTTTGTTTTTTGCACTAATTTGAAAACACTCTGTTGTTTGACATCGCCTTGGCCAGATGACGTACTGGGAACACTAACATCAGGACTGGTGACAGAACCTGGTTGCTCATTTAGATCATATGTGGACTGCTTTGAATCCATTGCGTAGATACTGCTGACAGATATGACTTTTGACAGCCAGAAATATTAATGCACAATTAGGGAGGACACCCCAAAAACACTGAGGAGTGCTAAAATTTATTGAGTAGATACTGCTGACAGATATGACTTTTGACAGCCAGAAATATTAATGCACAATTAGAGAGGACACCCCAAAAACACTGAGGAGTGCTTAAAATTATTGAGTAGATACTGCTGACAGATATGACTTTTGACAGCCAGAAATATTAATGCACAATTAGAGAGGACACCCCAAAAACACTGAGGAGTGCTTAAATTTATTGAGTAGATACTGCTGACAGATATGACTTTTGACAGCCAGAAATATTAATGCACAATTAGAGAGGACACCCCAAAAACACTGAGGAGTGCTAACATTTATTGAGTAGATACTGCTGACAGATATGACTTTTGACAGCCAGAAATATTAATGCACAATTAGGGAGGACACCCCAAAAACACTGAGGAGTGCTAAAATTTATTGAGTAGATACTGCTGACAGATATGACTTTTGACAGCCAGAAATATTAATGCACAATTAGAGAGGACACCCCAAAAACACTGAGGAGTGCTTAAAATTATTGAGTAGATACTGCTGACAGATATGACTTTTGACAGCCAGAAATATTAATGCACAATTAGAGAGGACACCCCAAAAACACTGAGGAGTGCTTAAAATTATTGAGTAGATACTGCTGACAGATATGACTTTTGACAGCCAGAAATATTAATGCACAATTAGAGAGGACACCCCAAAAACACTGAGGAGTGCTAACATTTATTGAGTAGATACTGCTGACAGATATGACTTTTGACAGCCAGAAATATTAATGCACAATTATGGGGGACAACCCAAAAGCGCTGGGGAGTGCCAAATATGAAGAAAAAATAATAAACCTCTATCCTCCTCTCTGCACTAGCGATTTTGGTTAGAGCAATTGCAAGAACAATATTGTATTCTTTCTCTGTCCCTGCTCTAATTAGCCTATGACTACACCCTGCTCTCTCCCTCTGTCAAATGGCGATGGATTGCTGTGGAGGCGTGTATTTATAAAGTTGAAGTATCGCGAGAACCGAGTCCCGAGATCCGACGACGTCACAATGACGTTCGGCCTCGATTTGGATTCGGAATTGGCGGGAGAGTACCGAGCTGCTCAGCTCGGTACTCGGATACCCAAAGTTCGGGTGGGTTCGGTTCTCGGAGAACCGGACCCGCCCATCTCTAGTTACAACTTTGTTTAAAATATTTGTTGTTCTCATCAACAGGAAATTTGACAGATCTCTGGAAAAATGGATGAAACTGCAGGATGACATGAGTAACCTCAACCAATGGCTAAACGAAGCAGAGACAATTCTGTCTGAGTATCAAGAGGATGTAAGGGATTCAGATCAGTCCAAACAACACCAGAAGAGGATGAAGGTAGGACTGACAGACAGTTATCACTTTTACTTCTCTACATTGTTAATATTATTACAGGCTTTAAGGGTGCTATTTAGAATATATACCATTTAATACTTCAGAGAACGGGCAATATGGTGAAGCTATTACCAATGTTTGATACTTTTTTGCACAGTAGTTTTGTGCACTTGTATTTGATTTGTTTTGTATTGTTTTGTGCATTTACTGACATCTTAGTTATTGCAAATCTATGGTCAGAATTATGTTATCTGGAAGTCTGTGAACAAACAGTAGTTACAGAAAAGTGACTTGTTTTGTATTAAATCTAGTTCTGTTGCTCAGTAACTTTCAGGGACATATCGAGAGACATTTATAAAAACTAGTGTACATGTAACTGTAAAAAAAGTGTGAATTATAGCAAATTATTAGATGATTTCTTTCATTTTCTAAACTGTGGTATAATACGTTAAGTGTGTCTGACACAGCAATCTCCATTGTCCATTAATAGCAGATTCCCATCTGCTCCAAGACGGAGGCTTCCCGCTTGCCTCCAATCCCCTCCTCGCACAATACCCCTGCCACGTGCCCTGATCTCACTTACTCTAATCTCACACTAGACGAAAGATCGCTGTCTACCATAAGTTCAGCACACTCATCTCCTGAAGTATTTGGTGCTTGGTGTTGTTATATCCCCACTTCAAATCTAAGGACACATAGAAAAGCTGGAGATGAAGATTGACAACAAAAATGTCTTCTGACCTTAGTCATATGCACCAAAATTTACAATTAGAGTCTAGTTGGTTGCTAAGAGTTACAGCACATATCTACTTTGCCTTGTTACCTGTGCACTAGTTTGAATTAATATCTCTCATTATGTTTGTGCTTTTATCCATTCACGTGATCGTTTCATGTAGATAGTTAATCATTTATTGCCACCATTCTGAAGTGTGACATTACCTTTTTTACCTACTTTTCATCCCATAGTGTAATTAAACTTAATGAACAAATACAGAGCAAATCCAATTTGATGAAGCTGACAATATATAAGAATTGTGGCTATTTCCTGATCTAACAAATTATGTATGCAGATATCATTTATATATTCTATATGAAGAAACGCTGTGTCCTCCGTGAATCACATTGGCATTTTTTTTCGGAACAAATTGTTTCTACTTTATTATATATGTGAAATTTATTCCACTTTATGAATTTGGCACAGAACTTGTGCACCCAATCCATAGATGGGCTCATATTTTCCTGACTGCTTGTTACGGCTGCCCTGATAAATGTCACTGCTGACACAGGAATGTATATGGCGTGATCATTGTCTATGATTACCTATGATCTAATAATTGAATTTAATACACTATTGGGATCACCGTCCATTTCCTCTTCTTTGTATATATGGGTCATGTTTTACCCAAGTATTAGCGGAGCAAAACCAACCATACATTGGGGATTATTTTTTAAAAGTGAAAAATGCACAATTGCTCATAGCAGCCATCAGCTTTAGTCAATCTAGTGCACATTAGAAAATAAAAGCAAGTGTTGTATGGTTCCTTGTATCTTTGGACTTCTGTAAGTGAATTGAGATTCCATCATCTGTGCAGTAGCAGGACGAATAATCACAGCAAGCTTTTGTCACCACCTTTCATCAATGTCAGTGATCTTTTTATATGTAAGTACTTTACCAGTAGAGATGTGAATTTGATCCAGTGAAATGGAAATAACTATACTTACTACAACAGCTAGCACTCTTGTTTTTTTATCTTTATTCTATTTCAGTATGTTTGTCTTACTAAAGTACTTTGGATTCCAGGATGTTTTCCTTATTCACTGTGCTTTTGTGTTGTTTTGAACACAACTTCTAGTTTTCTACAAAACTTGTATGAGAGAATGAGCAGGATAATAAATCTCAGTTAGGTTAAACATCAGAAGAGCCCAACATTAATTTTATTAGTTGAACAGATTGTTGTTATTTGATCTTTTAGTATTTTGGACCATACATAAAATTAAAGGATTTCCCTGAAAATCCTTTCACAAGTATACATATGACCTTGTGATCCAAGTAAGAGGAAATTCATTTCAAGACAGCTCTATGAAATTCAGATAACCATAATCCCCTTTTGTTGGATGTGTTATTTTAATAAGTCAGCTTGTTTGTTTAAATATATTTGAAAGTTTGAGTGAAAACCTTCAGCAGTTTGTTAATAGATAGCAGTATAATTTATGCAGTTTAAGCGGCAGGGTGGTTTTGCAGTCATATATGAAAATTATGAGATTGTCAATAGAATTATTATCATTTTAATGATCAATATTCAGTATATCACATACACATTTTGAAAGGCTTAACAGTTACTGATAACGCTATCAGTCACAATCAGAATTTCAGAATACCAGTATGTATCTTGAATATCATATATTGGACTTATTTGCTCCATCATGATATATGCTCAATAATATTAAATCGCTGATAGTTGAATCACACATGATATATATTGGAGTGTGCTACTGTAGATTCACTTCCCAACCATCTGCCTCACAAAGTCTCCCATCTCCTCTGCTTCTCTCTTTCTCTTTTTTTCTATTGCACAACCTATTTTGGTAGTTCTGGATAATTTTGTCACTCTTTGATATAGATAATAACTATTAAATATAAACTTTGCCTCTGAACATCAAAGTATCACTTAAGAAACAAACAGTTTTAGTGTAATACTGTCGGACTGCTTAGCATTGTGTCAGCTGCACAATTTGAATGCTGTCACTTTCCCAGCTAGAAAAGCATTGGTGTTCACAGTACTCGATCACTCCCAAGCTGACAGGTTGAAGTAAGAGGTGAATGCACACCTCCTTGTCACACGGGAGCGATTAAGCACTGAGGTTGCTACATGCAATGTTTTCTGAGTGCAATTGCTTTTGTGTAACAGGAATGGAGCAGTTCAACACTATGAAAGCTGGCGCTTTTCTAACTAGAAAAGTGCTAACATTCAAAACGCCGTCTGACATCACCATTATAGCCTATACATGGGGTCATGTGCTGGAAATTAACAAATGTTATAAGTTTGCTTACACATAAAGGGATACTTTGAGGCTTAATGGGACGCAGCATGACTGTAGTCTCAGACGTAGATGACTGTACTCTGACATTTAGTTGTTGAGTGGTAAGTTATGTTTGTATATAAAGCTGTTAAAAATGGTACCACAACATCCAACATCCATAAGAATTATTCTAGTTTAAAGGAAAGGAAACTGCTTTACTGGCATATTGCTATACTGCTGTCACATGACATTTAAAATGCCTGAAAAAGACATTATTTGATGCAGGGCCATCTACTTTGCCTTTTTGTTATGTGCACTTGTTTTTCTTTTCGTTACTTTGCGTTTTTTAAATTGTTTATATGTTCTAATAATTAGCAATAAACATAGTTGTCATTCTTGAATTCTTTTACTACATTCTTCAGTTCTTTTACAGCATGAGTATGTTCTCTTATTATTATACTTTATTCATAAAGTCTATTAATAGGTGTTATATCCAGGCTCTGGTTACCATTCCAATAAGGAATTATCATGTATAGTGATACATATTTATTTCTTAGTAGTAATAGCTCTACTAGTAATAGGTCTAATAGGTAGTCATAATGATATAGTACCTTAAAATATTACTTATCTGCAAAATATATATATATGATACTACAATGACTTTGATTTATTTGAATGTTTTTATCATATCACCCTTATCACCTTTATCCTCTAAGCTGTACATGTTAAGCTCTTCAAGTCTTTACTGTTATACAGCACATGCAAAATTATAGTAGTCCTATGATTTTTTTGTTTCTGTTTTATGACTGCATTTTTGGAGATAGGGCCTCCAGAACTGAACACAGTACTCAAGGTGAGGTCCATAACCTCCCTCTTTCTGCTACTAATACTTATTCTATATGACCAAGTATTCTACTGGCTGAACTACACTAATGCTTGCCTTCATGTCATCTGAGGCTATAACTTCAAGGTTTCTCTCCTCTTTCGCTGTTGACATTACGCCACCAATGATTGAGTATTTTGCCCGACTTGTATTATTTTTTAATTTTATATATTGAATTTAAGATTTTACACTTTCGTTTATATCTCTAGTTTCTATAAATCATTGACCATTTCATTGTCCTTTCTGGCATATCAAATTATTACAAATTATTGTATAGTCGGCAAAAACCATATCTTCTCTAGTAGACCACAAGTAATATCACTGATGAATACATTAAATAATGTAAGCTGTACCCAGGACTGATTACTGAGCTAGTCCACTGGTTACAAGCCCTTCGTCAGAGCTTATCACAACACACCTTCTCCTGTCCTTTAGCTACACTTCTACCCATTCCACTATCGTTCAGTTAAATCCAAGGAATTTCAGTTTCTGAAATAACTTATTGTGTGTAGGATCGGCATTACCATTAGGTGAACGTAGGCGGTTGCCAAGAGCACCAATGGTTGGGGGGCTCCTAAAACACAGAATTGACATCCTGATGATAACTAATACTTTCACTGTGTGGAAGCGTCTTATAAGTACAGAGCACACAAACTTCTAATAATATGAGTACACAGTGAAAGATAGAGGCTTTTCTTTACCATAGCCGCGGTCTGAAGCATGGCAAACAGAATGAATAGGTGTCCCTACATAGGTGACTGGCTATCCTGCAGGTAATTTTCTGTTTTTTGTTTAGTTAGTATTTAAGCCCTCCAGCATATCAACCTGAAACATTTCTATACTTTTATCGTTGTATCATAGAAAAAAAGAGCTTAGAAAGGGAGGATTTTGTAAAACAACTGAACTACAGATGTTACATAAATAAATGTTTAGGCCAATGGATGCTTGTAATTTAGTTTTTGTTTTATATATATATTAACTTTCTAGTGTATTTTAAGCCGTGAGCTGGCGATAACATACAGCTCTTGTGTTATTTCAGAATTCATTAAACTGTTTAAAATAGTCTGCATGTGAAGCCAACTGTGTTACCTCTCGATACACATTTTACATTGTGTGCCAGGTAATTTGATTAGATGAAAGTCATTTTGTAAATGAAAAAAATGGCAGCGCCTAATGTAAAGTGGGATGCTCTCTGACATCCTGGAAGTCACCAGCTTATTGTGTTAGAGAAGTGAACATGCCAGAACTCTAGGGGGCAATGACTATGGAATGTATTAATTAAGCTGAGAGCTTACCGTGCAGCAGACTAAACATACTGCTAAGAAAGTCATGTCTTGGCAGAACCTCTTGCAAAGGAAATTAGATTTGAAAATGATAAGAACATTATAATTACGTTCACTGGATTAGGAACAAACCGTATAAATGAACGATCTATACGTCAAATAGCATTCCGAAATTCACTTAAACATTATTCCTTTCGGCTGCATCATGCGGTGCACACAAATGGAACATAATATTTGAACATCCCTAATTGCACACAGTTGGTTTATGTAGCGTTAGTAAAAATTATATAAAGCAAACCTTGAACTAATGAAACAGATGCATTTGTGTTTTATGTTGAGTAATCAGTGCAGATGGCAGTGGTATAGTCAATTCAGAAACTGTCTTTAATATTCATGCTGAAGTGTTTAAAATGTTCTTAGTGCACTCAAAGTAATAAAATCAGAGAGATTTATGGAATACGAGTCTTTCCCAACAAAACTGCCAAACTGTGACTTTAACGCTGTGCTCAGCCACACTACACTACTAACTACTGAGCTTTCCGTGTTGCTCTCCAAGATCAGAAGTGGTCTTTGTAGACTTCTTTATTTTCTGCTCATTTGGACAAAGTGGTTAATTGCCCCACTTCTGTTTTTTACCTCTGCTCCCCTGAAGTGAATCTTTTAACATCATCATACAATTGAATCCCTCAACTGAATATGTGAATAAATAGATACTTAATGTAAATGTCGCACAGGGCTTCATTTTCTAAGGGATGCCAACTGTTCTATAACTGGCAGATGCATTATCATTATCAAAATGCTGGCAAGAAGATGGTATTCCCTAAGATATACTTTCAGTAGCATCTTGTATTTTAAGCCTATTGGAGTGTGGACATTTGAAACACATATTTTGTTTATGGGGCAGCCAGAGGAACCGCAGTAGAATGTTTACATTAATATATAGAGACTATGTGCATGGGTTCACAGTAAAGACATCACAATATATCAGACACAAAGTAGTAATGTGTTTTGATGACTGCTGTTCTATATCTAATATGTACCGGGGAATGCATTCTGAGCCAGAATTTGAAAATCACACAATTTTCACGCAACGTAATTAAATTGCTTTTTTACCCAATACTTTCAATGAAATATCAGCACTGTCTAAAAAATTTTTACCATCATCTAAATTTAAGGTTTATTTAAACTTACCAGAAATGGGAAATCCTACATTCTATCCAAGTTGTCCTTTGAAAATAAAAAAAATAGTTATCTATAATATAAATATCTAGTGGCGTGTGTTAGTCTGTGTGTGTGTGGAAAATATAAAACCAAGCTGCAGCGCCACCTGCTGGGCGGAGTTATACACTGACCTACTAAATTCTTAGTGTGTGTGGAAAAGAAAATTCAGAAAGGGCTGAAATTTGGTATACTAAGATGTTTTTAATTTGTTAATTTAATTTGTTAATTGTTAAAAGTGTTTATAAAGATTTAAAAAATATATATATATATTTCTTGAAGGAGAAGTGACAGTTTGGGGTGGTTGGTGGTTGCCGGGGGTGACAGTGGGGAGTGGTTGGTGGTTGCCGGGGGTGACAGTGGGGAGTGGTTGGTGGTTGAGGCCTGGGCTATGGCCCAAATGCATTACAAGAACCTTTTTAACACCTTAAGTAGCTTGATTTGACTAGAATGCATGAGTATCATGCACGGGTTAACTTGTTTAGTTATAGATAGTAAGATAGATAGATAGATAGATGCCTTATGTTAATGCATTATTTACAGCATGATTTCATCATTATCCTGTTATCATGTACACTTAGAGGGGGAAAAAAATGAACTGTCTGTTTTTAAAATGTGTTATCAATATCACAGCAATTAAAGATCATTGTTAGTAATGGTACAATATTGACAGTATGCGAGTAATTGATTATGTCATTTGTCATTTTGTTGAAACATGTAATTACTTTTACTATGCTGTTGAGATAAGAAAATAGATCATACATCGTTATGATGTTTATTCACTAATGTGTCAAAGCTATTAATGGTTGCTAAATGGCAATGATTTTAGTGGCCATTATTAATCAATGATAACTGCAGTTTAGGAAGTCAATATGTATAATTGTAAAGTGTAAAAATTAAAAATATATATTATTTCTAAGTGTTTTTTTCACTCTGTTACTTTTACCTTTGTGTTTTTTTATATTTTCTTTACTCACATATTTTAGTCACTGAAAAGCTTTAAGCAGTTACTCACATGCAGTTACTGGCTACACAATAAGCCTTCTACAAATAAGAGCTCAGTCATCTTGCTGTTTCTAAAGAACATAAATGTAAGGATGTGAAAACTTTCACACATCTTTCAGATTTTTATTGTCAGTGTTGTTTTAACACATAGAAAAAACTAAAGTGTATAAAATAACAGCAACAACATGAAACATAAATAACATAATAGTTCATACACACTGAAATATTTTATGCTCACATATATTACCATACACTTAGCATAATCATGACAATTACGCTTATGAAAATATTTAAATGAAAGAATTACTTGGTACAAAAGCCTGAACATTGCATATATATAGCGAGTGAAGTACCTTTTAGTACTTAATTAGTTGTTATTCTTACCTGTCCTACAAATCATTATCTCCTTTTCAAAATCTATCAGGAGTTTGAAAAAAATATGGCTGCCATTTACACAGACACAGGCTCATAGCTCTCAGCATGTCATGTGAAGGCAGAAGGGGAGGGGAGGAACTTACAGAATGCAGACAGAGGTCAGAGGCCAATTCCAAAGCCTCTCTACTCAAAGCATCGTGTGCCATCTGATGGGGGTTGCCATTGCAGACCATGACACTGTGCAGACTCCTTAATAGCAGCCTGAAGAAACAATTCTTTCATCAGAACTTTACCTTTCATTGACATAAACTTTTTCATAGATCTATAATGCTTTGCGCACACTAGAGGTCACTTACAAAGTGCAGAATGGCTACTGCAGTGTGCACGAGCTGCCTTGGACCCACTCTGTTTCTTGATTTGCACAGGTGTGCATAGATTTCCACTAAGATGCTTGCTTTTGACGCAAAGTGGTGACTTTTGCAGAGGGGGATAGATGTCACAGGCTGTCGGGAGGAGTTGGGTTGCCTGAGAACATTCCAAGCAAATTACACACACCGGTTTTACTTAGCAGGGTAGATACAAATGACCCTTTTGTAGAGAGACATTATTAAAATAAGATGGAGAAGAGTGACATGGGGTGTAGAGGGAACATTTTCTATGAAGGGCTAGAGGGGGCACATTTTTGTGTTGATCCTTGCTGTGCAAATGGATACACAGTATTTTTCACTCTGTAAAAAGTCTTACATTTTGCGAAAGGTTATAGCTGGTCCTGTCCTATACTTATAATGGGCCTGCTTCTCTTGAGAAAGTGCATTTCCACTCCTTTCATTGTAATACAAAAAAAAAGTTTCACATACAATAGCACACATAATAAATCTCAGTGTCACATCACTCTCATGATTAATTTAAACCAGGCTAAATGAGACTAAACCGAGCAGTACTGTATATTAGGAGACTAATGGGAAAGTTTAATTTAATAACAGAGGTGATTCTAAAGTAGTAGTGTGTTGGCGTGTACTCTTACACACTGAGGCCCACTACGGTTCTCAATGTCTCCCAGGAACAGACAGCAGACAAGCATCTTAATGTACATTGTGCAGGCCATCCAGGCATGGGGCGGAGATCTTCATAAATATTCCATGTATCCTTGATAAAGCATAATCTGCACATTATTATATTACTACAATATGTGCAACTACATATTATAAACTGAAGTGTTCTCACAAAAAAAAATTATAATGATTTCATTTTTTTAACAGATGATTGGTTGCTAATCCAAGCACCATGACAAACATTAAAATGCTAATAATTAAAAACAATTGTTTCACAGAAGTTTATCACTACTGGAGCAATGTCCATTTGCAACAAACAGGTTTTTATAGCTGGTGGTGGTAATTATACACTTAAGCAATGCAATTGGACATCTAGCACAATACAATTCCTCTTTTCCTCTCAGGAACATGATTGTGCCTAATTGAAAGCTGAAAAACATCTGCCTCTGTGTTCTTTTGTTTGTGAGTTAAAAGTTTTAAATTGATTTTTACAAACAACCAGATTTTCTTGGCTCCTGTGAGACTTCATACAAAATGGATTTTTAATTCTGAGACAGCGTATTGTGATTAAATATCCCTTAGAGCTTCATATTTCTGTTTTTGTAGCAAAAGCTATACTGAAGTCTCTTTATAGCTCCAGCGAGAAAAATATTATGGCATAATTTTCACATACAAATGTAACACTTTTTATAACTACGTTAAATCATGAGCTAAGGAAACTTTTGAACAGCTGGGATCCTTCTTTAATCTCTGTGTTAAATGAGTCGGCATATAAATTTGTATGTACAATGATGCTTTAAAACAGTTCTATATACAGTATCACTCCAGATCACTCACAAGTAGCCATTAGATCATGCTGGCCAACTTTCTGGAGTTAGCGTCCGGGAGCCTCCCTGGGGGAGGTGGGCGTGCGGGGGATGGGGCTCCGGAACCGCATCATTTTGAACCCCCAAATGCCATAATTTTGGTCCTAATTCCAGGGCTGGATTTACCACTAGGCAACCTAGGCACTTGCCTAAGGCCCAGTGGTCGCCAGGGGTCCAGCTGGTGATGGAGGCGCCAGCCGGCAGCCTCTTCTCCTCCTTCCTGCTCAGCTGCATTCCACTAAATGTCGGGTGTGATGTCATCATGCCCGACGGCATATTCACTGAAGACTCAGAGAAGCGGAGAGGAGCAGATTGCGTGACAGGGCAAGAAAGAAAACAAAAGATGAGAAAACAGAAAGAAGAAAACAGAAGAGAAGAAAGCAATATAAAGGTAAGCAGACTAACGGAGACACAATGGCACACTATGAAAAAGGGGAAACAAATTGTTCCAAAAACATTATAAAGGGGCATAGAGGTGATGTGAAGGGGCATGTGTTAATGTGAAGGGGCAAAAGTGATGATGGAGGGACAACAGTGACAACTGCTAGGTTGTTACTAGGTACGTTGGTTGTTGATGCTAGGTACGCTAGATTGTTGCTGCTAGGTACACCCCAAATGATGCAAGTCACGCCCCCAATGATATGGCCGCACCTCCTTTGAAGGCGCGCCGCTGCTGCGAGCCAGCACATAGCTTTCCTTCTACTCAGCTATAGGGGTATATGGTATGCTAAAAAAATATAGCGCTATGGATTGTTTCAGAGAGGGGGGACCCCAACCAGTATCTTGCCTAGAGCCCCAAATCTAAATCCATCTCTGCCTAATTCTGCCCACTTCACTAGGAAGTGGGCAGATGTGGCAGATTGCCAGACTCTCCCGGGAGTCCGTGAGACCCACCCAAAATGCGGGAGTTTCCCGGACATTCTGGGAGAGTTGGCAAGTATGCATTAGATACATATAAATAATATGATATTGAGTAAATACGTGGGTCACTAAAACACAGTCATTCAATTATTAAGCATAACCTTTTAACCCCTTGAGTGCTAAGGACAAGTGAGACTTGCCTAGAGCCCCAAATCTAAATCCATCTCTGCCTAATTCTGCCCACTTCACTAGGAAGTGGGCAGATGTGGCAGATTGCCAGACTCTCCCGGGAGTCCGTGAGACCCACCCAAAATGCGGGAGTTTCCCGGACATTCTGGGAGAGTTGGCAAGTATGCATTAGATACATATAAATAATATGATATTGAGTAAATACGTGGCTCACTAAAACACAGTCATTCAATTATTAAGCATAACCTTTTAACCCCTTGAGTGCTAAGGACAAGTGAGACTTATACTCTACATAATCCCCTAATGTGCTAAGGATGAGCTTTCGCAATTTAAGGGGTTAAGAAAACCCAGCGATCACTTCCTGCCATGACCTGTGGGTTTTCTGATACTGCAGTTAATTACAGTCAATGGGAAATGCCAGAAATAGGAGGAGGCCCTTTAACAGCCTCTATCTCTCTATCCCTGGCACTTGAGGGGGGTGGGGGGTACCCTTGCTTAAAAGAGGGAAGTTTATTTTTTGCCTGCTGCTTTTCATCAGTAAGCATTAAATAAATATGTGATGAGCCCAAAAGTGCTCAGCATAGGGGTGAGAAAAATATCAGATTTGAAGGGGTTAACGATATTACAGATAAAAGAGTTGTGTGCCTTCATAACATTTCTTCTAGTTAGGTAAACATGCTCCATGTAACCTTTTTCCCCTCTGAAGTGACCACTATCACAGTGTCTATATTAGGACATCAACAAATGTCATAGACATACGACATTCACATTAGTATAAAGATTAATGACTGCCATTGACACCTGACTTTGTCATTCATCTTTGTCAGTGACAACCCAATCTGACAATTGAAATAACACCTGACACTTACACCTAACATTGCCAATACAATAACATCTCCCTAATAATAATCATACACAATTATGTGTGTTTGTGTGTTTGTGTGTGTGTGTGTGTGTGTGTGTGTGTGTGTGTGTGTGTGTGTGTTAGTGGTTGATGCTATTGTAAATATGTGCTCATAGTATAGTAGTATTTATTAATATTTACATTGAATCACATAATATGTTGCATTGTCTGTATGTTTATTATTATTAGTGATTTTATGATATGTTAGGATTAAGAGCAATTTTGCAAAGACACTTCTAAGTTATGTTTATTTAATAAAAATGTATTTTCATAAATAATTTACAATGTGCTATAACCATGCAGCAGGCATAGACAGACATTGGCTCTCCAGATGTTGCAGAACTTCAGACTCAGGTATAAACATCAAGGGGTATATTTACTAAACTGTGGGTTTGAAAAAGTGGAGATGTTGTCTATAGCAACCAATCAGATTCTAGCTGTCATTTTGTAGAAAGCAATAGATAAATGATAACTAGAATCTGATTGGTTGCTATAGGCAACACCTCTACTTTTTCAAACCCGCAGTTTAGTAAATCTAGCTCCAGGTGTCAGCGTCAGTCAGTAGATAGGTAACACTGCAAGGGATTGAGACACTTTTTCAATGTCAACAGACCGGTCCCAGACTTTGGAAGCTAGTAATCTGATAGGCATCAGTATTTCTAGAGGTGTAGTATGTAGGACTGGGCAATTTATTCTATCTGTCCATTCTGACTTCAAATTTTAATAAAATAAACGTGGAAATATTCTTTTCTTTTTACAACTTAATGTACACTACAATATGCAGGCCCGGTGCTCCCATTAGGCAAGGTTAGGCAGTTGCCTAGGGCGCCGGGCTCTGAAGGGCGTCACAGAAGTAGGGTACTTAATTAATTACTTAATTACCACCGCACAGCTTCCGGTGAATCCACAGGGAGAGGCGAGGGGGCCATGGATCGCGACCACCCTCCTCCCCTCCAACAGCTGATGGGGCGGACCTTCCCTCCGACGACTCTCCTCCACTCCCCCCTTCCCTCCCCTCACTGACTGTCGGGCGTGACATCATCATCACGGCCTGACAGTGTCAGTGAGGGAGACGGGACTCAGCAACAGCAGCGAGGAGCGCCATTAAGGTAAGGAAAAAGAGGGGGGGGATATTTAGACCCAGGGGGGCGCATTGAGACTCAGGGGGCGGGATTTTGAAATTGTGCCTAGGGCGCCGAGGACCCTAGCACCGGCCCTGACAATATGTCGACCTCGTCCTTCCATGTGAGTATGATTTTTGTCAATGTCATGAAACAGATGCCATACACAATATTACCAGATACACAGCCAGTTCTAGCAGCTGGGGGAGGAGAGCCGGCTGTTAGATATAGTATGTATATAGCGAACTCACCTTCCTGTCCATTCAGGAAACACATTTACTATGTGTATGCTTTATATGCTCTACTGTACAGTCTCTGTTCTGGTCCTATGGTTGTCATTCTACATCACAAACCTTTTTGTTGTGCAATGTAGTCATAGGTGACATGTTATATAGTCAGCATGTTTGAAAGATTTCAAGATCTCCCCAGCAATTTCCTTATCGTAGACTATTGAGGCAATTGAAGTACAAGAGCATTTGCCCTACTAAATACTGTTAGCATATAAGCCTTAAGGAGGACTCAGTCGACTCTATTTTTAATGTTTATCTACCCACTGAGTGGATGTTCATTCATTACAGTGCCTAGGAACTTCTGATGATGCAATTTTACTGCTAAGTTGTTCATCCGGATTCATGCTTTCCCTTGACAAAAGTCATATGCATTGTATCCAGGGCCACCGAGAGGGGGGGAGCGGGTACTAATTACCAGGGCCCGGGCATGTCAGGGGGCTCGGCCCGGGCCCTCGCGCCGACGTTTTTTTTTTTCATTTCTTTTCTTTTTTTTATTCTTTCCGGCGAGGGAGGGGGGGAAATCGGTCGTTGGTGGGGGGAGCAGGGTAGTTAAAAGAAAACAAAACCATACTCACATTATTGCGGCTCCGGCATCCCTCCTCTATGCTGCTCTGTGCTCCATTGCTCCAGACTGACTGAATGCCGGGTGTGACATCATCATGTCACGCCCAGCATTCAGTCAGTCTGGAGCAATGGAGCACAGAGCGGCAGAGAAGACAAGACAGAAGAGAGAAGTAAAGGTAAGTGAAGGGAGGAAAATGGGGGGTTAAAAAACGGGGGGCAACATGACACAGAGGGGTTAAAGAAAGGAGGGACAATATCAGCATGACACAGAGGGGTTAAAGAAAGGAGGGACAATAGCAGCATGACACAAAGGGGTTAAAAAACGAGGGACAAGCAGCATGGCACAGAGGGGTTAAAGAAAGGAAGGAGAAATGCAGAGAGGCACTGGGTGTTAAAGAAAGGAGGGACAATAGCAGTATGACACAGAGGGGTTAAAGAAAGGAAGGAGAAATGCAGAGAGGCACTGGGTGTTAAAGAAAGGAGGGACAATAGCAGTATGACACAGAGAGGTTAAAGAAAGGAGGGACAATAGCAGTATGACAGAGAGGGGTTAAAAAACGAGGGACAAGCAGCATGGAACAGAGGGGTTAAGGAAAGAGGGACAAGACAAGCAGCATGACACAGGGGGTTAAAGAAAGGAAGGAGAAATGCAGAGAGGCACAGGGGGTTAAAGAAAAGAGGGACAATAGCAGCATGGCACAGGGGGTTAAAGAAAGGAGGGACAATAGCAGCATGACACAGAGGGGTTAAAGAAAAGAGGGACAATAGCAGTATGACACAGAGGGGTTAAAAAACGAGGGACAAGCAGCATGGCACAGGGGGTTAAAAAAAGAGGGACAAGGCAGCATGGAGGGCGCAGTGTGATCATAAGGGGGCATAGCGTGGTGATGATAAAGGGGCACAGTAATGTGTGTGTGATGGCACGGAGCTTTTGGCAATGTAGTGTGTGTGAGGTAGATGGTGGCTAATTAATGGCTGCTATTTTGTTTGCGGGGTAATGGGAATACTATTTTAATGTTGGGGCTGGAGGAAGGCCTAATTATTAATCATGGATGTTATTGATTTAACGGTAGGGCCAGCTGTAATTTTCTAAATGTAGCCATTTTTTTTCCAAATAGGTCCTCCAACATTCCAGGATCCGGACAAGCCGCAACTAAAGAAACCAGCAGCCACATGTGGTAAAAGTGAGAAGAACAGGTAGGACAGAGCAGCATAGTGTGTGAAATGTTGTGATTCTAGTAGGGACAATGCCAATGTTTGGGGAGCCCAGTGGGCGCAGGCCAAGACTGAACTCTTTGTGTACACACCGCATTCTTCCTATACTACATAAGGGTGCTAGATGTCCTGAAAGTCAGGAGTGCTTGGACAAATGTCACGCTCCAGGGATTTCAGGACCTAGTGATTTTATTGTGCTAGCCACGCCCCAATGGCGCTTTTCCACGCCCCCAATTGTGTGACCATACCAATGAAAAATTCTTTTGCTTACTCAACTATAAGGGGGGGGCCCATGAATTTGTTGTAACGGGGCTCTGAATTCCTCTTAGCAGCCCTGATTGTATCTGCTAATTATATTTAATTGAATTATATTATCTGGGCCACAATTAATGACACAAACTTGTAAACGTTATTATCTTCCTAATTTGGACTTCATTTTGACACTGAGGATTTACCCTATACAGATGGGTTTTGATTTAGCATTCACCTGCATTATTGTATATTTGAGATTTGATTTATTTCCGTACTTGTGCAATGTATTTTAGGGGCCCATACCTGTCCTCACTATAATGCTTTAACATCTTTCAATAATTGTATTTTAAATTTAGTTGGTATAAAATTATCTTATGTACATGAGTTCCCTATGACTAGTGAGATACCCTATTAAGTTTTCTGCCTTCAGCTACATATTAATTTTATTTATTTATTAACATTTATCTATATAGTGCCAGCATTTTCTTCAATAGTTTAAGACTAATATACATTGATTAGACTTTCAGGTGCTAAGCTGCGGTCAGATATTCTGTGTGTACATAGCGCACAAAATAGAGAGATTTAGCTCAGCACCTGCAAAAACAAAATTTAACCAGCCAAGTTAAAACCAGTTGAGTGGACCATCAGAATCAGTAGTCCAAAATAAGTAAAGGTTAGAAAATTTCAATTAGTGTAGACTGAGTCACAGTATAATAGATCCAGCAGAGTGCTAGGGGAGAGGAATGCTTAAAACGATATTTTGGTGCAATAAATTCACATACTGCTTATGTGACAACTAGAGACGTGTGTCAAATGTCAAAGTATCACCAACTGAAAATTAATTTTGCCAACTGATTTAGATGCACCTAAAATTTGCAGAATAACTAATGCCCACTGGAAGCCAATCGCAGTACATGTAATGTACATGTAATGTAAATAAGCCAATCAGCAAGCATCAAGAAATGTCACTTGTCTATAGCATTATAAAAAGAGCTTACAGTCACTCAGGAGCTCATTGTTTCCTGCATTGTTCTTGGGGAAGATGTTTCTATGTGCTCTATAAGTACTATATGTGGCTATAAGTACTATACACTGGTATGCACACTGCAGTTGCTATATGTGTAAACAGTACTGCAGCATGGCCTGCCTGATTTATCTTTTCTCTTTTTGTCCTTCACAATTTTCCCCCTTATTACACATTTTACATGCTCATAGTGTTACAGTATATAGTATAAATACACAGGCAATACATTGTAGTATCAACCAGTATATTTGTTACAATGCTGCAAATGGAAAATATTACCACATCTGCAACATGGTCAATGATTGAGCATTGTCAAGAAATTATTACCCAAACTCCTCAGTCATTCCTGTAGTAAGGAAAGACAATATATCAGTGAAAAAAAAATCATAATATCAGAGGTAATAATGAATTTCAGTAAACTGTCACCAGAATTCTCTCTCAGGGAAAGAGAAAATATATTAATAATCCAAAAAAACAAATTGTGATGGAAATGATGAAGTCGTTTTTTGAAAAAGAGAATGAAGAGCCACTAAATTTGCGAATTTATTAATAGTGTATTCTAAAGTATACCTGCCCTGCCCTATAAAGTACCCACTGATCATGATCATTTGGAATTTTGGCAGATGCTTGATCAGGTTAAACATTTCCTGCTCATGTTCTTTTGTACTGTTTTTTCAGTGCCACTGGTGCAATTGCGACCAAAAATCACACTTGGTTTGCCCAATAAATTCATAAATGAATCAACAGTGGACAACTCGTACCCCCCTCCCTCCATGCTATAATCCAGAACAATATGTGTGGAATTTGAATCAAAGAAATACTCTGCAACATGTAGAAATTAGATTCCATAAGATGTTAATATACATAATACATAATATACATGTGTGACTGGATCACGTATAAATAACTTATGGTATAAATTTATTTAAAGGAAATAGTGCAAGGCACTTATTTATATAATTGCCAATGCACTTATTTTTGATATTGTGTATATTTTGAGATAGGAAATCGCTATTTCTGAGACCAGGGTAAAAAATTAGCTTTTTCTGTTTTAACCTTGCTAAATGAAATGCCTTCTTTCTGATGTATATATCTTATACAATGAGCCTTTGTTTAGAAAGTCTTCTGTGTATTGTGATGGGGGATATGACTTGTTTGGGGTTTATACCTTTCTTTGGGAATGTGTATTCTGCAACGGTTGGAAGAAAAGGTCTCATGCTAATCATACCTTTTGATGTGTGAGGCCTTTTGAAGACAGGAAGGTTTAATTAAGACCTTCCTACTAGATTTCCTGTGTCTAAAAACAAGATGTAGGACATCACTGAATTTGTAAGATATCACAGATAGTGTAAATATTGTTAGCTTTGCAATGCATGTAAATCCATGTTTGTGTAAACACATTGCATCCTGATTCTAAAAAAAACCTGTGTCCAAATCAGTTTAAAAAGTACTGCCTTGTACACTGAAATGTATCATTCTGATGTTCCATCTGACCTGATCACCTGATACCTTCAACCAGTGTGAGAGCAAATAAACATCACTTGCTTCAAAGACCTGCTTGAAAACATCTTCAATATTACTGTACTTCTGTGACCTGCAGATTAGACCCTAAATCAAATCCGTTCTCCGGCTGTTTCAGAGGCTGGACCCAGCTTTGCCCATGCCACTGCTCTGTCTGCTACCCTGCAGCTATGGTCATTGTGATACGGGGGATCAATCCACATCAACCCTGATCCATAGTAAGCAGTCAAGTGTACCAGCACGGGAGTACACTAGCAGTGACAGTTACCCAGAAGGAACGTGGTTCTGGGCGCCATAAAGGAGCCCAGTGGTGGCAGCAAGCTCCTCCTACTGTGGCAGGAGAGGCGTATTTGGAATAACAAAAGGGGATGGTGGCAAAGTAAGCCCAACCAGTTCCCAGCAACAACAGACAAGGTAGCATAGGTGGTTCATCCTGTCACATGTTTTGTTCAATTTAGCAGAACCTTCTTGAGATATGCAGATATCGAGACTTAGATGGTTATTTATGACAGCAAAACTGGCAAGGCACAGTGAATAATGTAACATTGAGGATGTCATGATTTGCACTGGTGTGGATGATTTTCCCGTTGAACTACATAGGTGTGCATAGCAAGATGGCTGCCTTTGTACTTCCCAATGAGTTGGGTGGAGTGAGTTGAGGACCGGTGCAAAAATGGCACTTAATTTGCTAGTAGCCACCATAGTTAATAAAATTCAGTGCAATTTCTGAATTTATGCCTGGTTTTACACATTTCTCACATTTACACAT
Organism: Mixophyes fleayi; assembly: GCF_038048845.1. Classification (NCBI taxonomy): domain Eukaryota; kingdom Metazoa; phylum Chordata; class Amphibia; order Anura; family Limnodynastidae; genus Mixophyes; species Mixophyes fleayi. The sequence goes on along the minus strand of NC_134403.1, from coordinate 155,249,640 downwards.
TACACAGTTCTCCCAAGCTGCAGTTTAGTGCCAAATATCCAAGAAATTGTATACTTTTTATAGCCAGAAGTTCCTGTAAGGCCTTTTTGGCCACTGTGGCTTTGTCCCAGTTGTTCTGTTCTCCACAGTGAGTCCAATTTTGATCTATTGTTTGTCCAAAAACATGCTCTGACTTTTGTTTACTTGTTCCTGTCGTCTATATGTTTATCTCATATAATGGATTCTTTGTCTATTCTCTCTTCCTTACCCCTGCCAAATACATTCCAATCCCATATGCCTTGCCATTACAATGTGTGTCATGTGTGACATTTTGTCACCTTTATATGATCATTGATGTTACTAGCAGGAGTGTAATGATTACCCTGAAATGCCAATGTTAAATGGTGCCTAAATTGAAGGTGAGACTAATGAACATGTACAAAATGATCATAGTTTATATACTTATAACTTAAGCAGTACCTGTCACTTGTCCCAGCACACAGATAAAGACAAATAGCACTATGCAGAATAAGAGCCAGGACTGGCTCCACCAAATGGGGGGGTTCTCTTAGTTTTACTCTGATTATGCCCTGACAGACACAAATGTACTAGGGCATTGCCTTGACTCGTCCTGGTCTGATTTCACTGCTGTTTCCTAGATAGCCCATCAGTGGACTACAGGCTGAAGAGTCTTACAATAGTATGTAGTGGTCTTATATAACTAGATGTTTCTTACAACCCAGTCCATCTGTGAGCATATTTTACATTGCCAATTGCAGTCAACCTATAAATAACGAGAGTTTAGAAAACATTGTTTTTCTCGTTTTAAGCCATTATGCTCTCTTTTAAACAGTCAGAGAGTAGTAGCATCCCATTTAAACAGTCAGAGAGTAGTAGCATCCCATATCATTGTAGTAGACAAGGGCTGCTGCTATCTCAAATAATGTTTGATCCATGATAATTTAAAAGTAAACATCAGTTTATATCACCTGCACAGATAATACTATACACCCAACTACTGAAGCCAATGGGTGCCAGCATTGGGATCACTTGCTGTTCACAATATAGTCAGGTCTTGCTGTTCACAATATAGTCAGGTCCCTCTTCTGCTTGGCAATCCCTCTCTGGGTATTAACTAAGTATAATATGCTGGAGAGTTTTGAATGTGTACAGATATTTTTCCAGTGGCAACTGATTGGTCATTGACCCCCTTGGATCAACACTGCTCATATTTAAAATACTCCATTTCAAATACCTCAAGTTGTAGGCGAAGAAAAGACTATGATTGCAGGCATGAGATGGCATATTCCCTGAACACTAGTATTAAATGGGGTATGCAATAGTTTCCTTATGAAAATATTGTAACTGATGTTCAATATTTTTTGAGAAACATTACAGGACATTTTCTGCATTGTGAAAGAAAAGCTACTTTTATGCAAAGCTAAAAATGTATCCTTCAGGCTTCTGCTTTCCAACCCTCACACAGCTCACATGAACTCACTTTGTTGTAGGCCCAAACCTATGCTTTGAAGCAGCATATTTTTCATAATAATAGCCCCAGGTTAGACCAGAATTGTAGAAGACTGTGTCAAGCCTTTCAATACACAACTGACAGCCAGAACTAGAACTGTATTTTACAGAATAATCATACAATGTAGTAACTGACACCTAAACATTTTACACATGCTCTAAAAACGAAGGTATAGTATGCTTTTATTAGGGGACAGATATTTTAACGCTATTAACTAAGATGATTGTCAGTGTAGGACAATGTTCACAGGATGACATAACTCTGCTTGTAACTAATTATGTTGTTAACAAGTTGGCTCACTTCCAACAGGATTGTTTGCTTCTACACTAAATAAATTATAAAAGCCTGTTCTGTGAATGTGACAGAAATTGTAATCTTTGTGCAAGGTTAGGAATTTCACCTATCTACATGTAAATGTTCCAAGACTGCTTTATTTATTTCTAAAAGTTAAATATATACTGCCTGAGTCATTAAGGAGAGCAAAGAAAAAAGGGAGCAAGTTTGCTCCTGGACAAACCAAGCAAAGGGTTTAAATTAGTTTATTTTTTTGCACGTAAGGAAAATACTGGCTGCTTTCTCATGTAGCACACAAATACTTGATAACTTTATTTTTACACTGAAATTTACAGCTGATCTAGGACATGCCCTACCCCAACTATAAATCTGTCAGCACATTTTAAATTAACCTCCCCCTCCAATGCAAGATGGTTTTACCAAGGTGCAAATTTACTTCTTTTTTATGCTTGGCTCTCCTTAATGACTCAGGCCCATAGAGTCAAAATTGTGATTGTATTTACATTATATAATTATCAATGGATAATATAAACTAAGGTAAACTGTGATCAGATATTTAGTTTAATTTTTACCACCAGAATATTTGCATTATTTATTGGCGTTAAGGTTTAAGCTAAAGGTTTTCTATCAATACCAACCACCCAGAAAACATGATAGAGCATTCAGTAATAAATTAATAAAAATGTAGTTAGATATTAATATGAGCCACATTCTTATTAAACACAGCAAATTGCAGGCAAGGTCCAGATGGTCAATTTCAATTAGCATCCGCCAATGTTCCACTCAGGCCTTGTACATAAAAGTTTTCAAAGTATCTTTGGTACATTCTCTCTGAGCTGCACTTGGTGAATGTAGCTGAACAATAACTTGAAAAAGGGTGTACCCTATGAAAAACCCACCAGGAGTACAGAAGTGATCAGAGTGAGTGCTGGACAGACATGGATATAGTATGTCCTGTTGTCCATCCAGTATTCACCATGAACAGTGTTTTGTCAGTAGTTTCTTCACCTGAACCGCATGGTGAACATAGATCAACACAAATGTACCACACACCCAGGGAACGGGCCGCCTGTATAAGACATTAATCCTACCTCCCAGCTTTTTAAGTTGGGAAATTGGGACAATATGCACATACTGCCACTTTGCAGAGCATCTCACATTACAGGGGAGTGACCAGCACTTCCGAAGCACTGGCCGCCTCCTTCCCCTCTCCCAAAACATCCCTTTCACGCTTCCGTTCCTTGGAACAAAGCTGTCAGAGCCCTCAAACCAAGACAGTCCAGCCTACATCTGAATAGTTTAGTAGTATTACTTCATTCTGTAGTGCATAGTTATTTTATTCATTCTATTTACCATACCCAGTTGCTAATACAAGCTGTCATATAGCTGAATTGTTATATCAAATTGCTAAAATGTTATTATAAATAGTAAAGTTTGTTGTGCTATGGAACTAAAAGCCATATACTTGCTTACCATCCGAATAAAAGCTGCCATCTTTCTTCTGTTCCAATACTTTACAGGTTTTATAAACAATTACAGATTTTCTGCACTTAGCGGGTTTTATGTATGTTTTGCATACTTTTTAGTTATATTTCACTTGAACCCTGTGCAATATAGTACAGGTACATACTTAGCAAAGGGAGGGAACTATAATATGTCCTTTTGCATAAGCTGACACCAAACAAACAGTAATACATTGTAATAGGGGTGTAATTTGGAATCACCAGGGCCCACAGCGAAATTTGGAAGTTAGACTTTTGCATTCTAAGACAATCTCTAAATTGATAAATCGTGTTACATTTGTAATAATTTAAAAGACACTTAAATTGTTCCTAGTATTCCAAACAAAAAACATACAATTTATTGCTGAGTAAAATATGTTTTCATAAAAAACTGCAAAAACAAAATGTTTTAAGTACTTTCACTGCTTCTTCCTATGTGTGTAAAGAAATAAAAGAGACACCCATATGGATAAGTGTGTATATAAAAACTCCTCACTTCTTAGTGGATGGCCATGAAAGGAATAAATGCAGGTATGCTCTGCAGTGGCGTGCTAGCACACAATAAAGCAAAAATAGTGCAATACAATAATGACCCTTTGGGGCATATTCAATTGTCGGCGGGATCGCCGAAAATCCCGCGGTCCTCGCACGATTATCGTTATTACGGTAATCATGCACGGAGAAACAGTTAATACGGTAATTTACTCGCTGGATTTTACCGTATTACCTGTAGTAGTTTTAACGCCGCGGGATTTTTTAACAATTGAATACGCCCCCTAGGGTCTAACTTAGACTGTGCCACAATTTTTCAGCCTGTACATAAGAGTAAAATTATGGCAGCGAAAGTGTGGGGACTCCCTGTCATAAAGTATTTCCAGTTACAGCCTTGTCAGCACAAGGCAGGATGCCCTGAGGTTAAAGGGGCCGTATAAAATATGCTGGACAACCAGTAAAACAAACCAGCCCCACAGGGATTTCTCCTGACAACCCTGGGCGGTGGGTACCACGGTCAAGGTTCAGTCAAAGGCAGTCACTGACAGCTTGGGAATATTGCTGCTTGTAAAATAAGAAGTGCCTGCATACCTGTGGCACCCAGAGCATACTGCAGGTTGTGGAAATATAAACACCATCATGCCCAGACAGCAACATCCTGCTGGAACTTGTAGTCCCAAAACACACCTAATAGTATGCAGAAACATACATACTGCATATTGTAACCTTTTCTTTTTAAATAAATACTCACCCAATACCATTGTTTCCCACACATTATTATTCCCCTAAATCCATACGGAAACTACTTTCCTTTGTCTTGAAGTGATCTGATAAGAAAATGTAAAAAAACAACAGTAATGAGCAATGAGTACAAGCAGAAACTTGACATGAATGAATGAATGAATGCAGTCAGTAGGCGAATAACCATGAGTGACTTGCCTCTGATTGGCTGGAGCATTCTAAAACAGTTCTGATTGGTTGTTTGTATATTGAACCCTCCAGTTCAATTATGTTCATTTTGAAGATTTGTTTGCTTGTTTTATTACTTAATTGCTGAACGAGGGTTTGGTTGTTCTTGTTTCAATAAGGATTAACTCAAAAATCATGTGTCTGTATTTGTATTGGGACCGGAGGGGGTCATGACGTGCATCAACGCCATGCAGCACAGGGCCGCTAGTCTGGAGTTTTTTCATTGCCCCTCCTTCAACAGAGTTCCAGACACACACTGCCCAGCCTGGGTCCTGTTCCCACTTTGACAGTGTCACCCCACTGTTTTAGTGGAAAGCAGCCCAGGCTGTATACAGGGCCGTAACTAGGACTGTGCGACAGGGGCGATCTCCCAGGACGCAACACTGAAAGGGGCACCAATTCGGAATATTTTAGGTTCATTTGGGTAAAATTGAGTGCTAGGGGGGCGGCATTTGTCTTTCTCACCCCAGGCACTAGAATTCTAAGTTACGGCTCTGGCTGTATAGCGTTGTAGATTGAAGTATTTTCTCTTTGGGGGGGGGGCTTTACCAGTGTCGGACTGGCCTGCCGGGGGACCGGACTATTCACCGGGGGGCCCTGTGCCTGATAGCCCCGCCCTCTTCATTGGTGGGGCGGAGTTATCCGGCTGAGTATTTTGACGGCTGCAGCCACTAAGCATGCATCGGATATTTCTGTGCCATTTTCATTACAGCATCAATCTCAGCGAGTTTGCCAGATTTTTAGGTGAGCACTGTCGGCAGTCTGTTCTGAAATGTTGCAGCTGCAGATTCCCCAGTCCTGTGAAGTGCTGTTACGAACACTAAGAACAACATATCTATTTGCTACATGAGCTGTGGGGGGAAGTTCACACAAAAAATCCCACGTGTTGGGTGAGGAGTTATTACTTTAAGACATTTATGGGGCACATCCTACACTGATAACCTCATTTACCATCGAACGGAGGCTTCTTGACATTAACCACAGAAGAGTCTGATATTTATACATAGAACAGGGTATTGTTCTCTTTTTCACTGAAAAATCTGTGATCATTGGACTATTAGTAGCAGCTTGTCTGTCATAATGCCTATGTCGTTTGTGGTCCTTTATAAACACATGCAATACTTTCACTTTCATCTTAAGCTCCCATTTACCAGTACACCCATTCTTGGTACTAGAATTATATAATTTCTAGAAATAATATAATTTTAATGTGCACATGGTCAATCATTGGGTGTTCCTTATTGAAATAACTGTGGGCCCATAGGTTAAATTACAACAAACAAAGAACTCTAAGTTGAAACCTGCTATTATATTGGCATTTATTTTAAAGAGATTGGTTCTGTTTTATATTAAGAGTTTCATACCCTGCTAAGCAAGGTAGTTGATTTTTTTTGTATAGCCATACATATTAATATATATTTATATGTATATGTTCATGTATCACATTACTACAATGTAATAGAAAACAAGGTTTCCATATATACGCACTGTTGTCTGGTTTTTTTTAATGTTTTGTCTTGTTTGGCATTTTATAGTGTATAATAAATAATAAAGTAATCTTTATCCTAATCCTGCTGTTTCTGTGTACTGGGCAATGCATTTTCTGGTGGCAGCCCTGTTTGCAAGGTCCGCTTTATAGACCACACTATGATGCTATATGTTGTCGTACATGGGATGACAAGATCCCCTTTAATGATTGACCACACCCCCTCTTGCAGTTGGCCACACCTCATTGTAGTGGCCCCCTACCACTGCCTTCCCCCGGTGGGCCCTTTATGTCCCAGTCCAACACTGGGCTTTACTACTTGTATTTTATTGTACAGAGCTCCTCTGGTTTTAATATCTCATCCATTTCAAAAAAGGTTCTACATGTAGAGCACATGCTGGAAGATTATTAAAACCTGTTGCCTGTTGAAATGAATTGGAAAAGCTTGGGGAAACATCTAGTATATATAAAATGCTAGCATTTATATGTGTTTTCACATGTGGTATACACAAGCATTTATATGGAATTAGATTGCCACCCTGGTCTAACAGAGACTATGCAATGCTCCTCCCCCCATCAATTAAATGTATCTTGGTCACTGGTACTAACAGTAACTCCTATGTACCTGTCACCATTTAGAAAAGGCTTTGAAAAGGGCAGAGGTTCATGAATAAGTTGACCATTTCCCCCTATTCTTCCAGGCCACATTAAGTTGCATTCAGATCCATTCCTTCTATGGCAACAGAGAAGAGGTGGAGCTGGTTGGTGGATAACTGATATTGAAAGAGCACTCCAGCTGCTGCACCTCATCTCAGTAAATAATTAACTTTCCATCACAGTTTTAGTCAGTGGGTGAAGCTTGCAAAACTTATGTAAATATATTATGTCTCAGGAGGAAATAATGGCCTCCTGGCAGAAGTTTGGTGCTCGAAAAGAGTTTTGTGTTTATTTTCCATTTTAATATGATGATAAATTTTTAAACATGATTACAGTTTGCATGTAAATGTTAAGAAATTAAAACCATGTTTAGATCAAGAAGGAAGATACCTTCCTACAGTCTAAATGTGCATGGGCTCAAATACATCCTCTGTGTTGTATGTTCACTACTTGATTAATGAATAGTTGGCCAGTTTCTTCACTGTTAGAAAAGATATAGAGAACAGTCTTGTCACTAAGTATTGATTCCCCTGATGCATTTTTAACCATTCCTATTTATATCAATAGCATAAATATGTTTGAACTGAATATGTTAGCATGCACAATAAATCTGAAAATATGATTTAAAATGTTGGTAGTTACAGAGATTTAGTGTGTTCTTGCTCAGTGGCAGACCTTCCTTAAAAAAATGTTTATGCCAACGAGTATTTATAAAGCATCCTTTATACATCCTGTTTACATTTTAGTTGAGAACTCAAAGTTTACAATAACTAACTACTGCATACATATCTCCAATATCAAACAACTGCTACTTGGTACAAAAAATAGAAATAGAACTATATATATATATATATATATATATATATATATATATATATATATATATATATACAGGCCCGGCGCTCCCATTAGGCAAGGTTAGGCACTTGCCTAGGGCGCCGGGCTCTGGAGGGCGCCTGGAGGGCGCCACAGAACTGGAAATTAATTTTAAAACTGTGCGGCGACCGCTGACCATACCTGTCACGGCCGCCGCACAGCATTCAGATGCATGGGGGAGGGGGGGGGGAGAGGCTATTGCTCACCACCACCACCTCTCTGCTCCGTCTCCTCCCCTCCACTCACTAGTGTCAGTGAGTGGAGGGGAGGAGACAGAGCAGAGAGGCGGCGGTGGTGAGACAAGGTAAGAAAAGACGGGGTGAGGGGGGAGGAGGGAAGAGGGCGCCGATTTTTGCGGGGGGGGGGAGGGCACCGTTTATGCCTAGGGCGCCATGGACCCTAGCACCGGCCCTGTATATATATATAGAGAGAGAGAGAGAGAGAGAAAATATATATATATGAAATGTTTTTTAACTACATATCTATACACATAGATTACCTGTCTCTGTAATTAGTAGGTAGGATTCTTGTGAGGGATTTCATCATACATTTCTTCATGTCATATTACAAACTGTAAGCAAATGGACACTTTTGGAGTCTATTTAAAAAAAAGTGGAGTTTATGTGGTTAATTACTACACCTAGGACTGATCAGCTTGTTTAACTTTTTTAAAAGTGTAGAAAGTTTCCAATGAAATTAATTAAAATTGTTAAAACACTCAGGGCTTGATTCATTCATGCACGCAAAGCGAACACAAATTGCGTTTCTTTTTAAAACATACCTAAATCAGGCATATGCATGTCCGTATTCAAATAAGAACAGCTCTGAAGATATGTCTCTTGTTCACTATGGGTCTAGGTAGGCTCTGGTCTGACAGACAATACATTGCAGGATACATCCAGGGCCGGTGCAAGGTTGCTCGGCACCCTAGGCAAAGCTTAAGCTTGCCTAATGGGAGCGCCGGGCCTGGATACATCCACTACATATGTAGAATGTAAAGTCCCAAAAGAACAGACAGGAAAAAAATGAAATTTATGTCACCTGTTAATAATATAGTCATTAATGACAAAACATTAAAAAAGTGGCGTTTTTATCAGGTTTTTTTTTTCAATAAAATACATTTATTTGCAGGCCATTAATGACTACAGTACATAAAATGCATTTATACAGTTGCTCCTGATTGCAAACACATGTTCTAGCATGCACACATTATCATCACTAGTTATTGACACTTACACTTGACTGTAGCTGGTACAAGTGATATGACAGAAAATCACATACATGTGATATACCCAGAGCTTGAATCAGACGTTGCTGAGTGCGCTCGTGCTTGGCACGCCCTTACTGTGCATTGACCACATGCCTACAGTCCTCTCCCCTTTCTGACCTATGAAATCACACGCTGTAGTAAAGGGCATTTGCTCTCAATGATTAATTGGATGTTCACTGGCATATTATCTGGCTCAGAACATGTGTAGAGCCATGTCCTGAACCAGAAATACCCAAAATACAGCATCTATCAGGTGCCCAGAGTTTTATATAAGCAATTTTACATTGGTTTACTTTCCCAATGCTCTGAAGCTATTTTTTGACAGCAGAAAAGCAAAAATAAAACTGTAGTGGCCATTTTCTGCAATAAAATAAAATAATAGAACATAAAAATTACATAAGGAATAAAATAACATTAACAGAAAAAAATAAAAAAAATAAATGAAAAATGTAAAGAATAACAAAGTTTGTTATTTTATACTTTTACTTATCACATTGACAATTGTGCCATTGATGTCAATGACAATTCTTCACCAAGTGACATCACATGGCACAAAGAACTGTATGTCACCACTTCACCTTTTTTTTAATAACCTGTAATGTAGCAAGATAGTGAAAATACATCTTATTTATATGTAAGGGTTTTTTCTTTTACAATTAAAAGTATTTGATAAAATTAGCACAATTAACAAAATATTACTAAAAGGTTAGAATGAAATTTCCATGGAATAACTTTTGAATGGTATATTTCTCAGATATGTGAGTATCTATAATATAAAAGCCTAGCGGCGTATGTTAGTCTGTGTGTGGAAAAAACTACCGGGTGACAGAGTGCTCAAGCTGCAGCGCCACCTGCTGGGTGGAGTTATATACTACTCTGACCTACTAAATTCTTAGCATTATCTAATATATAAAAGTAAAAGCCTAGCGGCGTGTGTTAGTGCGTGTGTGTGTGTGTGTGTAGAAATAACTATTTTCTCAGAAAGGACTCATCCAATTGACCTGAAATTTGGTATACTGACATTATTTGACAAAAAAATTAGAATAGTGAAGTCAGTTAACTTCCATCATCCCCCCTTCCCCCCATGGGAGGGGTAGTAAAGGCTAAATTTACGAGTTGAGGGGTCAAACTCATTTTCGTGAGGTAATTTTACCTCATGAACACACATTAAAAAGGGCGCTTGCGTTGAGAAGTAACGCTCTTCCCCTGAGGAGGCCTGGGCTAGGCCCAAATGCATGACAAGAACCTTTTTAAGAACTTAAGTAGCTTGATTTGACTAGAATGCATGAGTATCATGCACGGGTTAACTTGTCTAATATATATAAGACTAGCGGTGTGTGTTAGTGTGTGTGTGTGTGTGTGGAAAAAACTATTTTCTCAGAAAGGGCTCATTCAATTGACCTGAAATTTGGTATACTGACACTATTTGACAAAAAAATTATAATAGTGAAGTCAGTTAACTTCCATCATCACCCCTTCCCCCCGTGGGAGGGGTAGTAAAGGCTAAATTTACCAGTTGAGGGCTCAAACTCTTGACCGTGTGGGTATTTATTTACCAGAGCCTGTGTTTGGTCATGGAAAATTGTATGTCGCATTTTCACGAGTATGGAGAAGCAGTGATGTAAAAGTGCAGGTTATGAATACTGCCCTTCAAGGAAGACTGATTGAGCACAGCGATAAGGTCTTTAGCAGAAACGTTGTGTATCGAGAGGTTTTAGAACAGTAAGACGATGAAGATTAAGGATGTGGCGATGAAGATGAAGGATGAGGTGATGGAGAAGAATAATGAGGTGGTGACATGTGGACAAAACCACGTAAAAAAAAGGGCGCTTACGTCGGTAAGTAACGCTCTTCCCCTGAGGAGGCCTGGCCTAGCCCCAAATGCATGACAAGAACCTTTTTAACACCTTAAGTAGCTTGATTTTACTAGAATGCATGAGTATCATGCATGGGTTAACTTGTACTTTTATATGTAAGAAAAGAAACCATGTAAAATAGCCACTTTTTCCACCACCTGCCATGTTTCCAAAGAATGTCCCTTTATTTTTGTGCATTATGTATCTCTAAACAAGTATTACACCCCTAGTTGTGGTCCATTATTACTTGAAACCAGGGGAGGGGAGGACCGGGGGGCAGGGGGGCAGCGGGCACCCAGGCCGCTCAGTCTAACGGCTGTTCAGGCCGGCCGCCTCCCCCCATCCCCCCACGTGGATGCAATAATTTCTTAATATTACTGGCGGCCGCATCGCGTGTCATGTGATGCGGCCGCCTCTGCGTCCCCCGGGCTGAAACCTGCCTGCTTGAAGGTGACTGATCTGGAGGTGAAAGAGCTAAACTGCCTACACACACTGTGATCCAGCTGTTAGTGCCTACACCCTCTTCATTGGGACTTTTTAATGTTGTCCACAGATAATCACACTGACTAAATACATAGTTTTGTAGCATTGAACAAGGTGAATTATACAGAAAATATGATTTGTTTCATGTCAAGTATATAAATAGGCTATTCTAACTTGTAGTGAACAATGCAATATTTGTACAAAATGACACAAATACAAATTTGTTATCCAGAAACCTGTGAATCATAAAGTTTCAAAAAAACGAAAGAAAGAAAAAAATGCTGTTTTTTGTTAATACTGTCATACACACCGGATCACTACGAGTGTCATTCTATAGACATTACAAGGAGCGCTGTTAAACAATTTAATGGGATCAAAATACCAGGAGCACAGGGAAATATAGGGGTCCTTTTAAATGTAATTTAGTATGTTTTAGGCATGGTACTCCGAAATTACAGGAAAACAATACCTCAGTCTCTCCCACTGCATGCTCCAAATATCAGAGCAAAGGCCTCCAGAGTAGACGACCAGTATCACCTTTGGGCCACATGCCAGCCACATGGGTTGCTCTGATGATAGTTATACTATGGTTCTTTTTGTACATATGTATTATGCTCCACAATAGGCTAGTGTAACCATTTATTTAAAGTTCACAAAAGCAAAGTTACATAAAGTGGAGAAGTCCAAATAGCTATTGGGTTAATGGTGAACATATGAATATAGGTAGTAAAAAATAAATGCAGTTATAAATATTAATTTCAATTGAAATGTGAAACAAACTCTAAAAGACATATTTCAGTATTGACAATACTTATAAGGAGATACTTTATGTAAGATGTAAGAAGATTCTGGACATTGAATTATGTGATTCACAGTTCTACACTTATATGCACAAACAGGTCTGCTTTTGCTGAAAGGGTGATCCCATTTATATAAATTTTTTATATACAGGAGGTTTATTTGTCTATTGGGCTCATATTATGAACATTGTTTTTATCATTTAATATGTATTTTTTGTATTAAATTGTATTCACTTTTATATATTATATTGGTGGTTTCTGCCCTGGTTTTTTGTAATACAACTTATTTATTGATTAATATCTTAGCACTGTGTCCTTTTTAAGTCTTTTGAAGACATATTTCATGTCTCCACGTTACACTGCTTTCAATCGTACCACAGTTGTACCACACCAATTGTGCCAATCCACCGGTTTTCCAGAAATTACAGTCAACAATAGCTGATTTAATATTGATGGCTGACAATGAATCTGCCTAACAGTTAGTCTTAGATTGTAAGCTCATTTGGGCATAGGTATCTTTAGTTCCTGTTTTATTTCAGTATATTTATATCATGATCATCTGCATAATATGTCAGCACATGATAAATAATAATAATAATAACAACAAGCAAAATATTTGTTAAAAATAATATTTTAGTGCTGAAGTACACTTTGTTGTATACTTATTAATGTGTTACTTTTAGCATAACATTACCCCATACTTGCCTACTGTCCCAAAATATCTGGGAGACTCTTGGAGGTACTGTATATTCCATCATCATCATCAACATTTATTTATATAGCGCCAGCAAATTCCGTAGTGCTTTACCATTGGGAATAAACATTAATAAAACAATACTGGGTAATACAGACAGGTAAGAGAACCCTGCTTGCAAGCTTACAATCTATGGGACAATAGGAATTTGAAACACAAGCGCACGTGCTACATCGTATTGCACATTGAACCAGATTGAATGCTAAGGTAAAAGTATTGAGTATTTGATAAATGATAGTAAGGAAAAAGCAGAGGTATTAAACACTTTTTTTTCTTTAGTATTTACCAGAGAGGAACAAATGGTAGAAGTAATACATAAAAATGGAAATGAAACCATGCCATTAATTAATACTTGGTTGTCAGAGGAAGAAGTCCAAAGGCGACTGAAGAAAATTAAGATAAATAAAGCTCCAGGTCCAGATGGCATACACCCAAGGGTCCGTATGGAGTTAAACTCAGAAATAGCGAAACCGCTATTCTTAATTTTCAGAGATTCAATCTCATCAGGCTCAGTACCAAGGGATTGGCGAATAGCAGATGTGGTGTCGTTGTTTAAAAAGGAGACGAGATCACAACCAGGGAATTATAGACCTGTAAGCCTGACATCAATAGTGGGGAAACTACTGGAAGGTATTTTAAGGAATAGTATTCAGGATTACTTTGTACGCCATAAAATTATTAGTGGGAATCAACATGGATTTGTGAGGGATAGGTCATGTCAAACTAATCTAATTAGTTTCTACGAGGAAGTTAGTGAAAACTTAGACCAGGGCAGCACAGTAGATATGGTCTACTTAGATTTTGGCCTTTGATACAGTGCCACACAAGAAGTTGGTTTACAAAATTAGGGAACTGGGTCTAGGAATCAACATTTGTACTTGGATCGAAAACTGGTTAGAGAATAGGGAACAGAGGGTTGTGATAAATGGAACATTTTCTAATTGGTCAAAAGTCTTAAGTGGAGTACCTCAAGGTTCCGTGCTGGGGCCACTCCTTTTTAATATATTCATTAATGACCTTGGTGATGGTTTAGAGAGTAAAGTTTCTATTTTTGCAGATGACACTAAACTCTGTAAGGTAATAAAATCAGAGCAAGATGTAGCTTCTCTACAGAGGGAATTAAATAAACTGGAGGATTGGGCGGCCAAATGTAATATGAGGTTTAACACAGATAAATGTAAGGTTATGCATTCAGGGATCAAAAACAAGGACGCAATCTATAAATTAAATGGAATTAATTTAGGAGAATCTATAATGGAAAAGGATTTGGGAGTGCTCGTAGACAGTAGACTTAGCAATAGTGCTAAATGTCAAGCAGCAGCTGCAAGGGCAAACAAAGTATTGGCATGCATAAAAAGGGGCATAGATGCAAGGGAAGACAGTGTAATTTTGCCACTGTATAAATCATTGGTAAGACCTCATCTTGAATATGCAGTACAGTTCTGGGCACCACTCTATAAAAAAGATAATTTGGAACTAGAAAGGGTTCAGAGAAGGGCGACAAAATTGATAAAGGGTATGGAGTCATTAAGTTATGAGGAAAGGTTAGCCAGTTTAGGCATGTTTACTTTAGAAAAGAGGCGTCTAAGGGGAGATATGATTACTATATACAAATACATTAGGGGTCAATACAGAGAACTTTCACTGGAACTTTTTACCCCAAGGACTATACACAGGACACGTGGTAACCCCCTAGGGTTAGAGGAGAGGAAATTTCACAACCAGCAAAGGAAGGGGTTCTTTACAGTAAGGGCAGTCAATATATGGAATTCATTGCCAGGGAAGGTTGTGATGGCAGATTCAATAGATATGTTTAAGAAAGGGTTAGACAAACTTTTAGCGGAAAGGGTGTATCCAGGGATACGACCGTTAATTAAAATGTAGGATAGTAGTGGATATAGGGTAAAAATAGGACTGCAATATTGAGTCTGGGGGGATTTTCACGATTGAAACAGATTGGCGGTTGCTTACTCTGGATGAATTTCAAATATAAGTGCAGGGTCGCAGGAGATCCAAAATAGGTTGAACTTGATGGACTGGTGTCTTTTTTCAACCTCATCAACTATGTTACTATGGCGTGGGATCAGTCACACAGCAATGTTGGTCAGAGGGTTGTTGTCTTGTGCTAGCTGTGTAGAGGGTGATAATAGGGTAACCTAGAGAGATTAAGATGGTGGTTGAGGAATATCATAAGCTTGTCTGTAGAGGTGGGTTTTTAGAGAACACTTTAAGGTTTGAAGACTAGAGGAAAGTCTTATTGTGCGAGGGAGGGAATTCCACAAAGTGGGTGCAGCCCGAAAAAAAAGTCCTTTAACCGGGAATGGGAGGATGTGATGAGAATGGAAGAGAGATGTAGATATTATATTTACTAAACTTCGGGTTTGGAAAAGTGGAGAAGTTGCCTATAGCAACCAATCAGATTCTAGCTGTCATTTTGTAAAATGTACTAAATAAATGATAACAAGAATCTGACTGCTATAGGCAACATTTCCACTTTTTCAAACCCGCAGTTTAGTAAATATACCCCTTGGAGTTCAGACAGGTCCTTGTTGTTGCAATGCAATGCATCACTGCAGGATGATGCCAATCACATGTTTGTGTAAGGGAGACCAGGACTGCAGTGATGCAAATTGACTGCTCACACCTTTCTCCCCATATTTGTTCCTTAGACCTGCCCTTCAACAGCTCCCAGGGGACAGGTCCAACATGTAGGCATGTATGCATCACTCTAATACTGTGTGCTTCTACCACACAACCCTAAATACACTCATAGAACTGCTACACCTTACTTCTACTATCGCTATAGTATGGTAGTACAGCAATCAATAGCTGATAAGATTCTGCTGTTGCTTTACCTTAACTCATTAAGGAAAAAATCTGATTAATGAAACAACACTGTATATTGTTATTAGCTGACTTTACCATGACTGTACCCAACTCCCTATTAATTGTAAATGCATTCTGTGATGTACTTTTATTGTATGTTTCAAGAAAAGCTTTTTAGCAAAAAGTGACATAAAACAATGCCATTGTATGGCTTTACCGTACATGTAATTTTAGTGTTTACTGTATATTCAATCTTTATAGCTGAAGTAATACACCTTAGAGAAGAATAAGAACTCTAAAGTGCTTTCGCTGTATTTCCAGGATTCAGAACAGTGTGTCTGAGTGCTGATAAGCTGTTGACTACATTAAATGACAGGTTTTAATCATAAGTACAGTTTATTATTTTTTCTTCTTTCCAGTCACTACAGAATAATTATATGTGCAAATAAAATGCTGATGGTATCATTTGCAGTTACATTTTGCAAAATGCATCTTACTTGCACAAAACACAGTTATAGGCCACTAGCAAGATGACTTTTGTAGAGACTGCGCTATAACTTACCAATGGTCAATTTAACTTGGCAGCTGTCAGTCACCATGAAGCTGTGTGTCATCATAAAA
The DNA here is from genome assembly GCF_038048845.1 of Mixophyes fleayi. Taxonomy (NCBI): domain Eukaryota; kingdom Metazoa; phylum Chordata; class Amphibia; order Anura; family Limnodynastidae; genus Mixophyes; species Mixophyes fleayi. The sequence goes on along the minus strand of NC_134403.1, from coordinate 155,233,244 downwards.
GATGCATCAAGTGACGTAACACCTGCACTATTTGTATTATGGATATGCTATGTAGATAAAAAAACATTACACAGTATTGTGAGCACCCTTAGTATCAGTTATTAGGATATTAAAAGTCACTGAGGGAGATACAAGCTGTAAGTGCTTGTATACAAGACACCTAACTGCCAGATGCCACAAAGCATTGATAGTAATTATTAACATCATGACAAATTTAAATTATTCTCCAACTGTTCATTTGAACTGCAGATTTAAACTGGTTAGACTAAAGTGTTTTTGTCCAGTTTCCTAATTATAAATGATAAAGAAACTGTTCCCTTTGCGAACTTGTGAGTCATTCCCCCCCGGCAAATCTCAAGTGATGTTCTCATGTGTCTGTGTGGATAGATGCATCACATGCACAGAGAGAGCAATAAGCACATACGCCGCTGCGCATTATGCCAATTTAACCAACAAAAATATCTTAAAGGCAATAAGTCGTAAATATTGAGGCCCCCTGCTAGTCGGAGGCACAGGGAAATTTCTCCCATAGCCTTTCCCCCCCCCTCCCCGATAGGGCCTGCTTACACGATGTGTCTCATTTTTGCTTGAAAAACAGATATTTCACATGTTTTATTCAGCTCAGTAATACATAGGGGTCTATTTATCAATATTAAGCAATATTGAAGATATTCTACTGTGGTTTAATGCAGCAATATAAAATCTTCTATTGATGCTCATCTCCTCAGTGATACTGTCTGACAGTGATAAGAGGAATCAACACCTGCCAGGCCAGTAAAGGGTCCCACTGCCCATGTTAAATAGGCTTCTTATGCATAGCATGGGGAAACTTCACGGAAGCCGACAGCAACGGCTACCACCAGTGGAAGTTCTTACCTACCTAGGGACTTTGATAAATTGGGAGAAGCCCTAAACCTGGCGAAAACTCCTGTGTCTGCCAGGCTTAGGGCTTTATTCTATTTGATAAATAGACCCCACCGTCTTTGATATATAATGTCAAGTAGTGGTTTTACTTGTTTTTGAAAACAGCTCAGAGATTGGCCACAATTATCAAACCTCCCATTTTGTTCAATGTTTTGGAGATTGATTAAACTATCAATATAATACAAATATTTCTGTGGATCCAGGGGCGCACGCAGGATTTTTAGGGGATTTTCCCCCCCACCCAAGAAAAAAAGCAAAAAGGGAGAGAGCTGCGCAGCAGCTCCGTTTCGGCAGCACTGTACTATACAGCTGCTGCGGCGCTGTCAAAGAAGCGTCCACGACGGTGCTGTATACAATACTATATAGTACAGTGCCGCTATGTGGGGCACTTCGGTAGTAGAGGGGAGGGGTTTCTGGAGACCCAGAAACCCCCCTGCCTGCGCCCCTGGGATCATACATTGTTTTAATACAGAGACTAATTTTGAGGAGTGCTTCATGTTATAAGTATTATATACATCTTCAAACAGAGCAGTAAGGGCAGGAATAGACTTTCACCTGTATTTTCTCTTCCTTTTCATCTTATGCTGATTAGTTGTGTAGAGAACACAAGTCGTGAAAAATAAAATTGCGTTGCTCTACTGTGTGTTTATATATATATATATATATATATATATATATATATATATATATATATATATATATATATACTGTATGTCTATATCTGCCACAATCATTTTAAGTGATGTCACTGTGACCTGAAATAAACAGTAATTTACATTTACACATGAAATGTACTGCAGCCTGTCGTTGTTGCAGACTTGATGATTGCAATGCTGTCAGATGTTAGTAGCCATAACAATTATGTTGTCTCTCATTCTATTTTGTATGAATTTCATTTTTAAATATCCAAGTGAAATGCCAGCTTAAACCAGTTTCAAGGCACATAATGACATCTACATACAGTAGTGTCATTTCCATCACTTATTCTTATCCCACTTGTTGATTTTCGAACTACAGTTGTAATCTGTTCCCGAGAGCGTACATTAAAGTAGACTTGTCTCAATGTATTTTAATATCTTAAGTAATTATTCTTTAAAAACACAAAACATTTTTTTCTTGACTTATGGGATGGCTATGGTTCTTGCGAAGAACAATAAAATGTGAAATAGTATTACTTGTCTCTCCATCTAATCTTTTGTGTAATATTGCCTTCATTGAATGTTCTGTAGACAAACAATTTGTGTAAAATGCTGTTGTTGATGGTTTGTTTAGGATTAGAATAGTTTGATATTCAAGTCAGGGTCCGTTCACATCTCAAACATAAATCAGTGTTAAAACAAGGTTAATAAGTACTGTATAAAGTTAAAATATTTTAATACATGTATATTTTGCAATCTGGTATTTGTATTGTGTAAGTAAGGCCATTGTTATTTTTGATCAAACTAGAATCAGGTCACATGTTATATTTAGCTCCAGTATGCAGATCATTATTTAATATGGACGCTTCAGTATGTATATGGATAGATACATGAATAAATATTTGTATGTTTATTCATATAAATGTAGCTCTGCTGATGCTTCACAAACCTGGATTTGAGCACAGTTACCATAATCCATTCAGGGACAGGCTGTGCTGGGGGGGGCAGGGAGCATATGGGGCCCAGACCGGTCCCATAGGGGATTACACTGGGCTGGGTCATTGGGCCACCTGCAATTCTTTTCATTTGAAATGTTCCTAATAGGCTGCTGAGTTGAGTGTTGTCCTCTGGGCTAAAATTTACCAGCCCTCCCCTGAATCCATTGACTCTGTAAGGTCATTACAGTGGTGGATGCAAAGACAACAGCTAGGCAGGGATATCTGCAAACACTCCTAATTTTCTGGTGAGTGAAAGGGGTGTGGTTTCACCTAAAATGGGCAAGTCTTAGGTGGATGCGGCATAGTTCGGGTGAATCTTAGCGTGGTTTGGTGGAATCAGGAGTGCAGACTATTTTGTCTCTTTGTACCAATCAGCAATGTTAACAGGTGTGGATAAGGAATTACTGCCCACACCACAACTTATATGCACTGATAGTTGATAACACTAAGCCAGAAACTATTGTAATAGTCTATACTTATATTACTACTTGATGCACACTATGGGCCTGAGTCATTAAGGAAAGTAAGGCAAAGAAAGAGTAAATGTTCTCTGGGACAAATCATGTTACAATACAAGGGGTGCAAATGAGTTTATTATTTTGCACATAAGGAAAATACTGTCGGTTTTTTCATGCAGCACACAAATACTTGCTTTATTTTTACACTGAAATGTAAAGTTGATCTAGGACATGTCCTACCCCAACTATAAATCTGTCCTCACTTTTTAAATTTACCTCCTCTTCCAATGCAACATGGTTTTGTCCAGGTGTAAAGTTACATCTTTTTTATGCTTTACTCTCCTTAATGACTCAGGCCACATATGAATAATACCATCATATAGATATGTCATATCTGCAATCCTATCCAGAGGCAAAATAACCTTTCCTGGAGAAAATAGTTATGCTGTAGGAGTATCCACATTGGACCTCATTTAGAGTCGGACGCAAAGTCCGTTTAAGAAGTGTAGGAGTGGGAGTGTGCCGCAGCTTGGTAAGGTATTACGAGTGGCAAGCAACCCCAGTTGCATCCCACTCTTAATACCCTATCGAGCTGCGAGCAGCTCCTGCAGCTAGCTAACCGCATGCGCCACCTAATTCCTCCCGCACAGCTTTAGCCCTGTTTTGACGTGTGTTGCGTCTGCGCCTCACTTCGACTAGGATGTATTTTCATGGTCACGCCTTCACAATTCCGCGTTCCTCCCATTCTCTCGTAGTGAGACGCCAGCTGTCGCAAGTGTTAATTGTGTCCAAGATGCAGGCGGATTTGGGGCTTTCTGCACATGCGTGGTAGTGTTTTTTGGTTAGATGCGCCTAAAATGGACTTTGCATCCGACTCTAAATGAGGTCTATTATGTACAGTAAGCTGGTGGAATAAATATGGATGCTAGGTATAGGAATAAAGAAGATATCTGTAGGCCTTACACTAATCAGACCCTACTTGAAGTGTGAGACACAGTAATCATAATCAAACCAGAGCCTGGACACTTCCACTCTCTTCATATTGTATCAACTTTTCACGCTCAACACAATTGGTACCTCGGATTACAGAGATTGATATCTGGGTCTGTTACCTTCCCCATGGAAATGGCCAGGGATATTTACCACTTTGGACAATGGTGCAGACAACCACTCTCTTCTAAATGTTGACATAGCGGCAACTACTTTTTCTCAGGAAACATTAACCCCTCTTCCAATCTAACAGCTATACTTCACCGGAGAAGCATCTCTTCCACTCTGGACATAGGCAAGGCCATGGCAATCTCTCGCTCCTTTCCTTTTAAGATGGCACCCACTAAATTGTTATTAGATATACCCGACTATCTACTAACATAATCTACATGCTCTAACTGTGCCTATAGAAACAGGGCTCAGTAAGAGCAATTCCTGATCCAGGCTGCTCTGCTATTTTATCTTCAAACGTTTGAGCTTGTGTCTGTTGCAAGAGATGAAGTCCCTTCTCATATATATAATAATACTCTTCTCTGGTGGGAGGATATTAATACATAACCAGCCCAGTCTGCAGAATAATTATTATTACTTTTATTTTTAATATGTGCTGTTCAACTTCAGCAGTTGGACAGCGCCACACACGATTCTGCCTGTATGGGCTGGCATTTATAGGACTCAGGCCCCTTCTACACAGCAGCTATATTATATCACTGCTGATACTTTTAGAATGTTATCTACCTTGTCAGCTAGCATTAAATCACTATTACAAATTATTTAACATTGCTGAGGTGCTGGAAATGCCTGGTATCCAATGCACCAATTTGCTCACCTAGTAAAACAAAAAAAAGTTAAAAGAAATGTAGTAGAAAAGAATACAAATAAAGAAAAGAAACTGAAAAATGTTTAGAAAAAGGTTCTACTTTTTCTTCAGACACTTATCCAACAGAATAAGACATTATCAAACCATTTTGTGCAGCACTGATGCATTTTGCAGAGGTGTCACTGGATGAATATGGCCCGAAAACCACAAAAAAGATGTTATCCCCTAATTATATATCTATTCATATCCATAATGGGCAGCACAGTGGCTTAGTGGTTAGCACTTCTGCCTTACAGCACTGGGGTCATGAGTTCAATTCCCGACCATGGCCTTATCTGTGAGGAGTTTGTATGTTCTCCCCGTGTTTGCGTGGGTTTCCTCTGGGTGCTCTGGTTTCCTCCCACACTCCAAAAAACATACTGGTAGGTTAACTGGCTGCTATTAAAATTGACCCTAGTCTGTGTGTCTGTGTGTGTGTTAGGGAATTTAGACTGTAAGCTCCAATTGGGCAGGGACTGATGTGAATGAGTTCTCTGTACAGCGCTGCAGAATTAGTGGCGCTATATAAATAAATGGTGATGATGATGATGACGACTCTTACTGTCAATCTAAAAATGTGTGCCAAAGATGTTCTGCACCTGTGTCTTTTTGTGGTATACCATATAGAGAAATAAGTTTTATAACTAAAATGTATGCAGATTGCAGATATTTGGTATTGTTATACTCTTGATTACTGGCTTATAACAGTTACAGATATGTGGGGGTTGCATTTATTGCATAAAAACAGCTATTCAAAATAATGAAAAAGTGTTTTTTCTTTCCTGCTTTGCCAGTTTAATGCTATGCAGTAATACCAACCCATACTGAAAACATACAAACCAGTATGGTAAAAAAATATTGAAAACCCACCAGTCATTAAATAGCTAAAAAATGAATACAGTTGCATATTTCCAGCCTTATCGTGCAGTATAACAGTTCTGTGTTATCACGTCTACACCGCAGAATTTACACTTAAGTCTTCCCATGGGCGAAAAAAATAAAAATATTTGAGCATTTCACCAAAGAAAAAGCAAAACAAATACCCTTAATGTGGTTTTAAATCTTTCAAATAAGCCACTACAATAGCTATGAATGTACTGAGGAACCCAGTCCATTACCCTGCTGAGCTGCAGGCCAGATTTTCCACTGAGCTTTTGCTACACACAAAGTTGGCTGATGTGTCGTTCAGCATCCCGGTAGCTCCCTTTTCTCCTCAGACTAGCAATGGAAAAGCTCTGTACAGATGCACTGCTGGATTCTCTGAACTAAAATCATCTGTGGGACCTTATATTTATTTGTTTGAGCATCACCGTCAAGGTAAGGTTGCCAGACAGAATTAAGCATGCTCATATGAGTGCTTTATTTATTAGAGGCGAGGATTCCTCGCTCATTCATTTCAGCCAGCATCTTATAGTAAGTCCTCCTTTCTGATGCAGGAGACTGAGAGCAATAGGTGGGAGGGGAATGCTTAAATCCAGAGGTCTGTGTGAAGTGCTTTAGCTGCTGTATTTGAAAGTGAAGATACAGAAGCCTCGTTCACTGTGAATATGCAGCCTAAGTGTGCTCTGTTTTGTGATTTTTTTTCTCTGATTAGATATAATTGCATTCCAACATGTGTAAGGGTCACCAGTACAGGCATGCAAGATTCTCTCTGCACATCTCCTGGCATTGGTTTTGAAGTGTGTTTATAGATGATTCAGCCTCAGTATATAACATATAATGTAGATAACTTAGGTGAATTCACAGGATGTGGAAAATAACCGAATAATTGAGAAATTAGTCACACAGTAACAGCCTGGTAGAACAGTAAAGGTGTGTGTGTGTGTGTGTGTATATATATATATATATATATATATAATGTGTGAGTATTATATTATTGTCTTATTATCGATGTTGCTATTGTTACTGTGTATTAATGTTTAATATTTGAAAATTATTTACATATCTAATGTTGATAGAGCCTTTCGGTAATGCTTATCTATGGAGCATATATAAGGGGTGGTTCAATGGCATGAACAATTCACTCTATAAGCCAATGTGAGTCACTGTAAACTCAAGTTGTCATGAGCAGAGAAGGGGTTAATGTTCATACTGTTCACAGGAGTCTCCTAACTTTTGCCGTTTCTATGGCGTTTATGGAGAAGTAGGATTAAGTGTGATTAGGAAGAATATTTTCTGTTGCTATGCTATATATTGTCATTTGCTTCGCAGTTTTACTGGTGTATTATTATTATTATTGTTGAGTATGTACACGTGTGAATGCATATTTCATATTCATGTTATATGAGTTGTAGCAACTAATTTTTTATTGGAATAAAATACTTCTGACCACATTGTTATTCTGTCTTGTCCCAATCGGCCTTTTCTGCTTCATGCAGAGCGAACACTTAGACAAATTCTGCTCAATAAATTCCATCATTGATGGGACCGTGTAGTCCAAATTTGTTTTGTATGTGGTTTTACCTGTATGAACAACTGAGCTTTATTTTAGATTAGCTCTTAAATGAAGCATGACCTGTAACCCCATCGGTAACGAGAAAGCATGCAAATTACCATACATTCCCTTCCATTGCTTTTCTAAGAAAACAATAAGGAAAGGTGTGGAAATAGCTTATAAATGTAAGTATTTAGATGACTTATACAATTGCCAATTGATATTTTCAATGGCTGTTTATTATAAGCTCTGCCATTGAGGCAGTGTTAGGGCTTTCAGAAAGATGGAGTAGTGTAATTACTAGGTGCACATGTTCATTAATCCTTCCTGGCTAGGAAAAGCTTCAAGTTCTTCTCCAGTGGCCCGTTTGTAAAGCTATAAATATCTAAATTGTGTCAGCCAAGAAGTCACACAGAATGGTGGCTCTTTCTGGAGTTCAATTTCATGCACTGTTGCATTGCTCGTGTGAGGGAGTGTTTTGTCATTTCACAATGGGCATTATTACTTTTCCCTATAGAAGATCAAAAAGCAAACTCTTCGATCACTGATACTTTGAGAAAAGTTGTTATGTAGTCATCAGGTTAAAGGAAAACTTCCTCGTTCCTTGTCAGGAATGCCAGATCTGGAAATTCCATCTGTACGAACTTGTGTCTTCTGCACTGTCTTTAGAGGCAGGAAGTTTGCTTTGCATTGAAAAAAAAAAAACAAACCCATGACTACAACTACAGTTAAAATCTTTTCAGCTTTGATCAATTACTGAATTGTTGATGTTATATATTTATGACTGCTATTGTTATCACCCTAACTAAAGAGTTGAAATCCCCCCAGCCATCTAACAGAACAATGAGACTTACACCATATCAGTGACATCTAGACAGCTTTACCTGGTATAATATGTACAATGACACAGCCAATAAGGAGCTTTGGGTGATATCAGTGAGAATTGAACATACATAAGGTGTTGTAGATGGATGTTATGTTATATGGTTATGCTTTCTTTAACTCTGGTGCCTTTTCCCCACAAATCATTAATTTTGTGTAATGGAAAACCTGTAGTTAGCCATAACATTCCTACTTTCTCGTTTCACATAATTTTTTTTGTTTTATTATTCTCTCTGCAGTGGAAAGGCAATGAGTGAAAATAAATCTCTTGACAGCAGAATAAAAGGAATTAATTCCAGCTTTGGGACATGAACTGCAAGACATAAAAGTGTTAACAAGCCAAAACCCAATGGGTTTTTGCCACAGGCAACAGATGGATATTTGTCTCCTTAGACTTAGTAAAGCGGAAGATAACTTTTGAGATGTTTCTGCTACACTAAGCATATGAGAAATGAGGATTAATAACATAAAAACCACAGTCATGTTTTTAACCAACTCTTATAATGAACAAATATTAAAAATATTAAGGGGTATATTTAATTGTTGGCGTTACTGCCTGAAGTAACGCGACACGTGCACTATTACCATCATTACGGTAATAGTGCGCGTAAATACCGTTATTACGGTACATTTCACGCTGGATTTCAGCTCGCAGCTCAGGGAAATCCGGCTTAGTATTACCGTAATAACAGTAATACTTTTTCCGCAGCGGAAAACGCCAACAATTGAATATGCCCCTAAAAGCTCAAAGTTCCAATAGTTAGGTCTGGTTTTACAATAGTACAGTACATACCGGTCAGTATCTGTTATGTCATCAGAACAGCTGGTGTTAAGTAGTATTATGTGGACATTTATCAATGATTCATAAATAGTTGACATAAAGCAACTTTTAATGTGGATGAACTGTTAATATATATATGAGCAAAATAGTTTGGCAAAGTTAGAGATTCAATGAAGTTCAGTGTTTTGCAGTTAGCAAATGGTACTTTAAACAGTAGTAAAAGTTTATGATGTCAATATTTGGCCCAATATTGCACACTGTTAGTAGAATTGTATTCTGGGAAGTGTGTGTTTCTATTAATGTTACATTATCAAGAGTGCCTACAATCGTGGCACACAGGCGAGGACTGGCAAATTTTAGCTCGGGGGCAAGATTCATCTCAGCAGCCTATTAGGAACATTTTAAAGGAAAAAAATGTAAGTGTCCCAGTGACCCAGCCCAAGGTAGCCCACTATGGGGACGGCCTGCCCCTGCCCCCCAGCACATGTGGCCAAACAACACTAGACATAAGGGACCCTTTGTTACAGACATGGTGACAAAATGTAAAAATGCCATCACTAGCCTAAATATGATTCTTAGATAGTGCTGAACTATTTACAGAAGGTTGTGTGTGAGTGCTGTCTTATAGAATGAATATGCCTGACAGTGTGTGTAAATGCCTAAAATGTAATATTTCTATGACACATTAAGGACCAAAATGTGTCCATATGCATTGATGACTTATGCAGACAAATGAACACCTAACACAGTAAAACATAGCAAACTATACACAGCTACAAATAACTAAAGGTTCTTCAACTTGACAAGCCCAAGACCAAGATTGAAGGGTCTACTCATGAAGCCGTGAAGAGCATGCTCACAGTTTTGTTTAACTAGTGCAGTGTATAGTAGGGACTCAAATACGTAATGCGTAATACGCACAGCAGCAGTGTTCCAAAAGATAGAGAAGAGGGGAGGAGCATGCAGCCAGGGAGGGGTCAAGAGAAGAAGCCGGGGACACTGACATGGATTGCAGTGTCTATTTAGCACAAGTGGCAAAAAGAGTGGCAGCTTGTGATACAAGTAATGTATAGCACTCTGACGAGGGTCAGAGTGATATACATTACTTGTATTTCAAGAGAGAAAAGCAATTTTAAAAATCATGTACTTAATTGTAATTTATTTGGGAAAACATGTATATGATATTCCTTATTCCTATTTTGGTTGTTTAACACCTCTGTGACTTCATGTCACCTCATCTTTAAATCATTTTAATGTTCAGCAACATAGTAACTGTCACTGAGTTATTGTCTGGCATGCAGACGTGCATGGGTTAAAGCACACAAACCCATGGACAGATTCATCTAGCAATAGTATAATCTCACATGACAGCTTTGCGTCAGAGTGTGGGCTTAGTAAAAAGAAATGTTTACCAATTTCTCCTATATGAGTTTGTGTATCCATTCCTGATTGAAAAATACTGTATAGTGGGTCCCATAAAATAGAGATTTTTTATTGCAGTTAAGTTTTGACCCATTGTTACACTTGACATAGTCAATAAGACATGTGCCATGTTTTCTAGTGGGGCGGTAAACAAAAAAAAATCAACCATTTATCTTGTATTGCTTTAATAGAATACATTAGGCAGGACCATCTTTCTTACAGTAGAGGCAAATAGAAACCTTTCTTAACCTATGACTAAGTGTTAGCATCAGCCACCCGTATTGATTTAAACTGGAATAGGTTCACAGTAGTAAGTTGATTTAAACTGGAGTAGGTTCAATAGTTGGTTGGTCACATGTACTTCACTGAGTCACTGAGTCAGTAAGTTGATTGAGGATTTGAGGATTACAAATTCCATGATGTCATTGATAGTTATTTTTTAAATGATACAATATTTTCTCACTCTTTTTGTATCAGTTGTATCATTTGTATAGACAGGATAACAGTGCCTCTGGGGATCACTAAGAGACTGATGGGCCTATTTAATATCATAGATGTATATAGAATAAAACAGTGTAAGGAGAACACATATGGTGTAACCCTTAGCAACCAATTGGACATAAGCAAATTACACTAAATTGCTAAAAGCTGATATCTGACTGGTTGCTCTGGGTTAGAACACTGTAACCATAGCAACTGCTGCTATTTACTGTCATTTTTAAATTGCACACTAAAATAGGAGAATCTTGTTACTATATGTTACAACACTGCCCTTTCAGTGCTACATAAAGTCTATGGTGCCGCTTCTCCTCCTTCATCCTGCAATTTCCCCCTGAAATAGATAAATAAATTGCTAAAAGCAACAAATCTTTTTCTTCAACATTCCTCTGATTTCGCCAGTAACGTTACTGTTTCCCTCAGAGCTGACTACATCTTTACTTCACAAACCAAGATGTTTGCTATCTTTACATCAGGTGCTCCAAACAAACAATTCTAAAGTGCCACCAGCAACATCTGTCTCAAATGACTCTTTTACATCTGTCCTATTGCATTTCTGTAACATTTCTACTTGTCATTTCATTGTGCATATTTATTGTGTAAGTGTATTTAAACAAATAAATGTACCTATGTACCGGTAAATATTTGACTTTTAGTGAGTTTTTGTTTTTGAGCACAAGTGTTAATAGGAGAGATTCAGCCACAGAGGAGGTAGTTTATGACAGGCAATGAGCAGCGCTAAATCCTCCTGGTGGTGCTATACACATCGATCTGCTCTGTGTATCTAGAGTTCCACCAAACCGTATGGGTTTTCAGAGCAAGATGACGGTGTTTGCGGAGGAGCAACGTTTGTACCAGCTGATGGCAGCAGTTGAGTAAAGCAAGGGTGTTTCTTACTAACTCTCATTATTAACTTAGTTAATAAATGTTGCTACAAATGGAAAGATAAACTTATCTTGAAAATAAATTACATTGCATAAACACTTAGGGTCGTGTCAGACATGCGAGTTGAACGCCAGGACTTTTCCAATTAAAAAAGCACTAGTGTCCATATAGCTAAATGGCTCTGTGTTGACAAGTTGAAGTAAAGAGGAAACACTCCTCTAGGGGTGATTCGCGGTGTCAGTTTAGAGCAAATTGAGCGATATGAACCCTAGCTCTTCACTAGCTGGAAAAGTGCTAGCGTACAAAGCACACATCTGACACCACCCTGTGTATGTGAAAAGGATTGTGTTCACAGGAATGATGCTCAAACTAATATCTATCTATCTATCTATCTATCTATCTATCTATCTATCTATCTATCTATCTATCTATCTATCTATCTATCTATCCATCTATATATTAGATTACACAGGCATTTTAGAATGCTACAATTTTCTGACAAGGAAACTTAAAGTGGAATATTAAACAACATTAAAGTAAAAGGGAACCGCTGTTCCCCTGTGACACTAAATCGATTCTGCTGCCAAAACAGTGCTTGCGGCATTTTTACAGCGGAGTCACTCTGGTGTGACAGCAGCAGCATTCCCTATCACTTTAATGGTAGACTGACTGAACATATCCTCGACTTAGAACAGAGTGGTTTCCTGGTAAGAACTATTACAAAGAACCTCATTATAAATAACATTAAGAAATTAGAACCTGTTGGGTATATGTATTGTAAGATTATGTCTGGTTACAGAAATCTGTGGTCAATATGTGTTAAGCTTTCTTGTGTGCGTGTGCGGCTAGCTTTCAATCTTGTAGTAGTGACGTCATCATGTTAAGCACATGAAAACCTCAGGCTGCCTCTTGCTAATTTGAGCCAGCAATGGAGTCCAGTACTGTCTGCACTCAGCAGTTATATTGATTAACTGATCACTGGATGAATGGTCAGCTGTATCATTATTCTTTTCCATTTCATCCTTGCACTAATGGCATTGCATAAACAGAGCTAGCAGCCTCCCATACAGTTCTCATATGAAAAACTATTATTGGCCACAGTGGAATATAGATATAATGATGTTACTGGCACTGATTCTGTCACTTCCAGCCCCCAGGCTCACAGCCATTTTCTGAAACTAGTGAAATGTTATATCTAATCTATATCTAGCCATCTATTTACATGTAAGTGTTAGGGTGTGCTTTACAAAGAGAGAATGAACTCTGCAGTAGTAAAAGTTTCAACAATCAATCATATTATTTTGAAGCCCTCAGTACAAAGTACAACACAGTATGAGGAAATAGTTTACTCTGCTAAGTTTTATAATAGTTTTATAATACTATGGACTCTATTTTCTATTTACTAATTCTTCCCAGTGAACTGTGATAAGCAACAGTGTGTATCGCATCATGATGCTGAAATGCATAATGTAGTATGGCAGGTATTTAATAATACTTATCTGCCTTCTGATGCAATGTAAAATCCCCCCTCCTCTGCGATAGATGGGGCCGCACATTGCTCCTGACACCGACGCGATGGTCCTACGCAATGCATTTCTCCTGTGTCTTTGTCCCATTATGATTTCTCCTCCGCTGAACCCTTAGTGAGATGATCATTTTACGGAGAAAACAGGTATTTTCTCCATTTGTATGGCTCTTTGTAATAGACTCCTATGTCACAAAACAATAGTATAAATTTGGTGAATTCAGTAGTTGGTGCAATAATGAGATCTGGGGGTAAATGTATGAATCTCCGGATTCTTCATCTCCGGCGTGTTCAGCCTCTTCAGCGCTTAAATTTAAAGCGGCGCTGCATTGTAAAGGGAAGTTTCCCTTTACAATGCAGCGCCGCTTTAAATTTAAGCGCTGAAGAGGCGGAACACGCCGGAGATGAAGAATCCGGAGATTCATACATTTACCCCCTGATCTGTATACCATTGAACATGGGGGTATTTATTTATTTATTTATTTTATTGATTTTAATATAAACAGCATAAAAAAAGACACATTGATTATAAATCTAGTAAAACAGAAGAAAAATTGTGTGCAAAGCTGGAACACAAATCTATGAATGCAGAGATCTCAAGCTTCGTAACTTCTCCCAAACATTGTAACAGAGGCCAATTAATGCAACAAAAAAAATATTTTTCTGTGTTTTAACCTAGTTCTCTATAAAATAAGCATTTTTTTATGCCTCCAATTGTTTTGTTTAGTTGCTCTGATATGTCTGTCTGTCTGTCTGTAGACACATTACCTTTAAAGCCTTCTAGGGCTAGATTTACTAAGCTGCGGGTTTGAAAAAGTGGGGATGTTGCCTATAGCAACCAATCAGATTCTAGCTATCATTTTGTAGAAGGTACTAAATAAATGAAAGCTAGAATCTGATTGGTTGCTATAGGCAACATCCCCACTTTTTCAAACCCGCAGCTTAGTAAATCTAGCCCCTAGTCTTCAACTAGTCATCAACTTTATAGGTGATATTTGACAGATCGAAATTGTTTATTAGCTCATTTCTAGTGTTCTTCTGAACCTTAGTATGGAAGGAAACATAGGTATATAACAATACAACAATTTAAGGGAAATAGCTTAAAGGTCTTCTAAGAGATGGATGAAGCTAATCATCAAAGCATTGCATTCTAATAAAATATATAATGACAGCTTTCGTCATAAATTTTTCCATGGTGCTTATCATTTTTGAAGTGTTTCAACATTCATGTGTTGTAAAAAAACAACCTAATCTCTTGGCAGATGTTTCACACTATCCAAATAGTGTGGATAAAAGACTTGCTAGATATTATATCACAGAGTGCATTCTTCATATAAATTAAAACTTCTAGTCCAAAATACATTTTTCCTAACACAAAACAACTTTATCAGAGCACATAGGCACAATAATTCAAAGTAATTCATGCAGGAAGAAGATACATATTTAAACGAGTTAGTAAGCAATTGATCATTTTAATCCATTTTAAGTTATGATCAGGTGTTTGAATTCAATATTTCTAAGAAACCGTTACAGTCTTCAGATAGCCAGGTGTAATCTCACAAGGACAAGATTTAAAAAAGTTTCCTTACTAGAAATACAGTTGTTGCAAATCTAGTGTATTCTTAAATAAGCAATTCATTCAGGGCCTGACTAGGGGTACAGACCATCCTTGGCTAATATGCTTGTAGTGCCCTCTCGCCTTCCATGCTAGGCTAATACACGCTACATAAAAATAAACTCATTCTTAATTTAAAATCCTGTTTCCTTCACCCTTCCCCACCTATATTTATGTTCCCATGTTTTTGAATCTCAGCTCTACTTGGCTTCTTAAAAGGGTCACAGTAATCTTTGTCACTCATTACATTCAGAACTGTACAGCAGAACGGAGGCATGAATGAGTACTACTGAGGGCGAAGATGTAATTGTGAAGGTACTCCTGTACCTGTCGCCATCCTTGTCTCCCCTACTCAATTATCCTCAACGCTCGCCGAAGGATGACTCATGTCTTCAGCCTTTACCATGGGAATATGTCAAGATTAAAACCTTACTATAGTTTTATTTCATCTTTTCCTATTTTGGACAACTATTCTCGCACATTTTAAAATGAATTTCAGATTTGTACCTCTCCCAGTCACAATTTTACACACCACACAATGTTGTACTCCCCAAAAGCTTTGCAACCTAGGCTGCAACCTAGTCAGCCTATTGGATAATCAGGCCCTGAATTGTTTTGTTAATACGACATACATACATTCCTATAAAATCAGATCTTAACAACAGGGGCCTGATTCATTAAGGATCTTAAATTAAGACGTTTCTTAATTCAGTCTCCTGGACAAAACCATGTTACAATGCAAGGGGTGCAAATTAGTTTTCTGTTTTGCACATAAGTTAAATGCTGACTGTTTTTTCATGTAGCACACAAATATCAACTTTCAATTTCAGTGTGCAAATAAGCTATCAAGTATTTGTGTTCTACATGACGAAACAGTCAGTATTTAACTTATGTGCAAAACAGAAAACTAATTTAGACCCCTTGCATTGTAACATGATTTTGTCCAGGAGACTTAAATAAGAAACTTCTTAATTTAAGATCCTTAATGAATCAGGCCCCAGATTTGTATCTATAAATCTTCCACTAAGGATTTGTCTACCTTCCTTTGTGATACTGGCAATTAGCACGGTTACAACGATGTCTGCCAAATTGATCTCATTCCTCATTTGCATACAATGCCACCGGCATTACAAAATACCACTAAAGAATATAAGTATATTTTTGTAATATTTTCTAACAGAAATCTATCTTGATATAAGGTGACAAGTTTAAGTCAAGCTTGAGCAACTTGTGACTTTCTTAACATACTGTGGCAGTTAAATGTTGGAGTTCATAACAGTCAGGAGAGTTACAGTGTGCTCAAAATAAAATTGTTAATAAATTAATCTAATTGTTTTTCTGCAGTGCAAGGTTTTGTTTACAAGTCACGGTTCACATAGGGTGCGTTTTAGAATTCACAGTGCTGAACTCAAAAAACCTTCTGTGTTAGCTTCATGTGTAGCAAGTGCCCTGGGAGATCTACTCAGACTAAAAATAGCATCAGTTATAGTTTACATCTTGTAACATTCCAGTGACCTCTCTAACTAGTAAAAAAAAGTATCATCATAATGTTTTAATCTGTAAGGGGTGTATTTTATTATTAAAATTCTTGCAACAATATCTTTTCCATTCCACAAATCTAACACATTTTTAACATTGACCTAATTTTTTATAGCAAGTTATTCTAGGCCTGGGGTTCATGACTTCTTAGCAGACTGTCAAAGTCGTATAATTGGATGAACGAAAGTATATTGGTTGATATTGTTTTATTGGTCGATTGCACTCAGTATGCAACGCTACACGTGGCATATTGCGATCGCACGGTAAAATACGCACGTGCACACTCGCATTACAACATTTAGTTAGTTATGTAATTTATATTCATATTTGTTCCGTTACACTGTAATTTATGAGCAGATAGTATTTAGTTTAATATTAGTTTATATAATAATGATTATATGTACACTTCAGTGCTATTCAAGGTTCAGGTTATAAGAAAGGTGTCATGTCTAGTATCATATTAAACCCCTTTTCACCAGCAGCTGTCCGGTGCATTCGGCAAAGAGATCGCACATTGCATACTCTAGTTATTGATGTTAGGGAATAAACCTTTAATATGATACTGACCATAATATGCTAATAGACTAATTGTAACTGGAGAGTCAGGCGGGAAGAACAGAGCTCATCCCCTGGAAAGATGACCCCCACCTTTGGATTCCTTAGATTGAACCAGCCTATGACCTGTTTACCCTGGACCCACCTGATGTCTGGACCTATAGAAGCAAGCCACGTCAACTCTATTGTTCACTCTGTAACACTGACTGTATATATAATCATAGCTGCACCCCCACCAGTCTCAGTCTACTCTGAACACAGTATTCAAGGGTGAATTACTGTCCACTGGTGCCCGTGGTTAGCGCAGCGGTATGTATGCATCTTTTGGTATTGGATGTACTGTACTGTATCTTAATATAATAATGTATTGAATTGTTAACTATTTACATCTGCTAAAATAAATCACTTTGTGCGTTGGAAACACAATACAATCACCTATGCAATGCTTATTTGAAAACGATATAATTACTTTAATAAGACACAAATGCAGACATATCCTAAGAAGAGATGGGCAATCATACGCTGTATTTTCGATTTTTTAAAAGGTTTCAGAGGTAGTTATTTGAGGATTGTGAAGTAGGGGTAGCTCTCTCACCATCTGCAGTCATCATTGTACATAAAGGACCTCATTTAGAGTCGGACGCAAAGTCCGTTTTAGGCGCATCCAACAAAAAAACACTACCACGCATGTGCAGAAAGCACCAAATCCGCCTGCATCTTGGAAGCAATTAACACTTGCGACAGCTTGCGACTCACTATGAGAGAATGGGAGGAACGCGGAATTATGAAGGCGTGACCATGTAAATACATCCTAGTTGCAGTGAGGCGCGGACGCAACACACATCAAAACAGGGCTAAAGCTGTGTGGCAGGAATTAGGTGGCGCAAGCGTTAGCTAGCTGCAGGAGCTGCTTGCAGCTCCATAGGGAATTAAGAGTGGGATGCAACTGGGGTTGCTTGCCACTCGCAATACCCTACCAAGCTGCGGCACACTCCCACTCCTACACTTCTTAAACGGACTTTGCGTCCGACTCTAAATGCGGTCCAAAAACCCCACTTTGTTATATTACTGATACATTCGTCAGCAAAATCAATGACTTATTTTAGATAAAAGTTTGATACATTATATAATACTATAATAAGATAACATCAAGCGGTTCTTGTTAATTATATGGCGGCCACACTTGACATAAAACATGAGGTGTGCAGCTATGCAGGTTCCTGTCCTTTGCTGAGCTGATACTTTATTATTTTTCCTGCAGAAGTGTTTTTTTATTCTGTCCTTTACCTGCAGCAGCTTCTCCATTTTAAATGGTGTCTGTATAATTAACAATTAATTTGCTAAGTACTGAAATTTTAATAACTGGTTCAAAGAAGCATTTATCAGGGTTTTGTAAATGTTCCACACATGGATTTTGGTATTATCGTCAGAGTTCTTTTTTTTTTTAAGAATCAATGTAGCAGTAATGTTTCAAATGAAATGTGGTTGCATCTGTTATTATGCAGTAAATATTATTAATACATATCAAATTAATGCATTTGTCTTTTGGTAGTTTGTGATACGTGTGGTGAGCTGAATACTAATCGGTGTTGTATTTAGTAACTGGAGATCAGCCCAGGTTGTTTTGCTTATACCTTGTGTGCTTTCATTCACAAAAGTGTTGCTTGTGCAGACAACTGCTGTATGCTGCATATACATGAACGCAGCTCAGGCTGGAAGTTAAAAATAATAATTGTTCTCCACGTAGAAGGACGCCTGGAACACTGTAACTGACTGACAAGTATTAAAAGTACATTTTCTTGCAAGCCTCACTAGTTACAGTGTTTCATAGGCAATCCTTTATTGAGGACAATTACTCCAACTGGACGTATGGCGTAAACTTTTAGCCAGCCTCTTAACTTAGCTCAAACTTAGCAGTCTGCTTAGAATGAATATCTTTGGCCGCATTGAATATTTATCACAATTACATAATATCCATATTCAAGGCCATCAAGAGAAATTTCAGGCTCCAGTACAGCAAGCCTGGGCCCCAGTATTTTGTAACTGCACCCCAGTCTCTGAGCCCCTGCTCATATACATTCTTGGATGTGCTGCTGCTCAGCTTTGGGTCAATTGTGATAAGTAATAGAAAAAGTGGGCATAGAGTAACTTTTATGCTGCAGAAAGAACAATGTCTTGCTAGTGTTTCATTGTTTATATATTGGCATTTGACAAGGTGTCTAGAGAGGATGCCCCTTTCTTTCTTGCGTAGAAAACACTAACTGCACTTTAATACATTTAGGATTTACTCTGGATTTACTTTAAACCACATGTACCCAGTTACCAAACTATTAGCACAGTTCATGTGTATTATGCTGCTATACTGATTATATTTGGAGCGTAGTGACATCACTCTTGTATAATATAGCTTATACTTTAGTAGTAGTGATCTTTCATATAACTCAGCTGGAACGTTTTTTTCTGGAATGAAATGCATAAATATCAACGAAGGTATAGCACGCTTCCAAATGATGAGAACTAAACAGCATACAAGCTTTGTGTTTTGTCTCAAATTTAAACTTGTGAAATATAAGGAATATAGTAATATAGTAATATTCACAATTATTGTATAATAAAAAGGACTTTAGAAATCACCTTGAATTCTGTAACCTGTTTAATAGTCGTAATTTTTTGTATATGGTCGCTAAACTCTTCATTGACTTCTAATATGCCTATATTTTACCGTGCAGGCACACTTTCCCCTCTGTAATACATAAGTGGCATGGATTTATGGAAAATATAACCTTATATTTAGGGAGTGGTGGTGTCACTTGTGTCGCATTATTCATTTTGTAAATTTTATCTAAAGGATGCAGCAGTAGGTGGGGCTTACATCAACCTCTGCTGTGCCCTGCTCTGCATACCAGTTTCTCCTTTGTGGAGACCCTGTTATTTTGGCGGTACAAAAAAAAACACAGAAAAAGTTGAAACCAAGTCAACGGATGGGAAAGAATCTATATACATTTTGTAACCATAATAATACTAGCCTTAGGAGTGTAAACTCTTCTATTTCGCAAATCACAAACCAGTATGAGGAAAGGTTTGATTTCTCCTGTAAGTAGAACAGAAATGATACATTGGAAGTACAATTTACATAAATGGATTAGGTCATTGTGCCCAATTTATTTTTTTATTTTGATTTGTTTTGTTCTCTTTGAAAATCCTAACAGTGAAAGTAGTTTATTTAAATAATCCCTAAGTAGGATTGCAGCAGATTTTCACCTCTCTAATCCCAATGAATTATAAATTGTCCATGTTAGACAGAACACCTAGTTAAGTCTATATGATTACGGTGGTTCATAGAAACCTAAAGTAAGAGTGTGCCCTTTGGAGACCTGTTGTACAACAGTTGTGCTGAAATTATGTGTGTATATATATATATATATATATATATATATATATATATATATATATATATATATATATATATATATATTTATCCCTTACTTGTTCCGACAATATGAAAAAGTATAAGTGGGCAGTAGGATGAAAAGATGGGCGAAGATATAAAAAAGTAGATTTATTTTTCCTTAATAGGTTTGAACTAAATATATGTCTTCAAATGTTTATTCAGAAGTAGAGCTCTGTAAACTTCATATGTTACCTTTAAGTCTACAGCTATTTGAGCAATTGCTTAAATGAAACCAATCAACCAATATGTGGTTCCTGATCAGTCTTCTCAATGTAATTGTTGGAAGCAGCTACTGTAAGATTGAGATTTATGATTACATATGGATTTAGTGTTATGATTTTTGAATTTGAATTGACAGCATTGTCATACGTAATGTTTGTTGCAAATTAGGAACAATAACATTCAATTACCCTTCATATCTATTTATAAAACAAAAGTGCTTAATTTTAAGATGATCACAAATGAGACTTTCAAGAGTGTAAACAAGTGATCTCATTTATATTTTATACTCATTCTTTATTACTTCAAACCACTGTATTTTCATATTAATGTATGTATATAGTGAGAATTGTTTTTTCTGTGAACCGTGTAGCTTTATTAAAGGTCAAGGTATGTATGTTTGTGTTTGCTATAAATACAATTATTGAATGGACTTAGATGTGTTGTTGAAGTTAGGAACTGCTAAGTCTGAACAGAGATAATGTAAATCAGAAATCTCAGTGGAGGGTTACAGCATAAGGATATTTTTTTATGATTGATGGCTTGTTCACACATATGGGCTTGGAAAATGGGGAAATTAATGAATACTGACATGAGCTTTAAAGGTACTATAGAGATGAATTTTTAACATGTAATCCATATACTTTTTGTATTACCGCATAAACATTTGGAATCACTAAGAAATTTCTTGTTTTTTGAAAGTATACTATTGAATTGACCTAAAATTATCATCAGTGCTTTGACAATGTTATAACTTATTATTTTTATTTCTTATAGCTGTCCTATTGATCAAACTTTACATTCATCAAATAATCCTACATTTGCAGCAATTACAGCTCTGCAGACATTTGATGCAGACATCAGCTGTCAATGATATTCAGGGGAAATTTGTACCTACGATTTCTGTAGCTCTTCCAAGAGGTGTGACTGGTTTGTAGGACACTTTTCCCTGTCAAGCTCATCCCACAAGAGTTCAATAGGCTTGAGTTCTGATGATTATGCTGGCCAGTCTATCAAAGATAGATTTCTTAATAAAATAGTTTTTGCACAGCGGAATGATTAGGATCATTGTCCTGCTGCATGCTGAAATTTGCACGAATCAAGTGCTGACCATCAAGGATAGCGTGACAATGTAAAATAAAGTGATAACCTTTCTGGTTCACCATTCCTTGCACTCTGGGTTATTCTTCAACTTTACCAGAACTGCAACAGCCCCATACCACTACATTTCCTTTGCCATGCATGACAGAAGGCATCAAGCAATCCTCTAGCATCCATTCATTTGCTCTACATCTCACATATATTCTACGCTCTGTGCCAAATACCTCAAACTTAGACTCATCCATCCATAATACTCTTTTCCAGTAATCATGGAGGTGGCAACAATAAGAGAGACACAGATGGGGGAGCAATGAAAGACATTTGGAGGGAACAGCAGTGAGACGAGGCATAGATGGAACAGCAGTTAGAGAGACATGGAGGGGGACAGCAATGAGAGAGACATGGAGGAGCAAGAAATGAGAGAGGCATGTAGGGGACAGCAGTGAGAGAGGCATGGAGGGGGAAGCAATAAGAGGCGTGGAGGGGGAAGAAATAAGAGGCGTGGAGGGGTAAGCAATGAGAGAGACATGGGGGACAGCAATGATAGAGGCATGGAGGGGGAAGAAACGAGAGAGACGTGGGGGGGACAGCAATGATAGAGGCATGGAGGGGAAGGCAATGAGAGAAGCATGGAGGGGGAAACAATGAGAGAAGCATGGAGGGGGAAGCAATGAGAGAAGCTTGGAGGGGAAGGCAATGAGAGAAGCATGGAGGGGGAAGCAATGAGAGAGACGTGGGGGGGACAGCAATGATAGAGGCATGGAGGGGGAAGCAATGAGAGAAGCATGGAGGGGGAAGCAATGAGAGAAGCATGGTGAAACAGTAATGAGACACAGTGGAGGCTGCAATGAGGGGCATGGAGAAGGCAGCAGTGATAGAGACATAAAGGGGGCAGCCATGAGAGAGGCCTGGAGAGATCAGCAATGACAGAGTAATGGAGGGGATAACAATGAAAGACATGAGGGGCAACAATGACTTGAGGAGGCAATGTGAGAGATAAGGGGGCCACTGTGAGTGATATGGATGGAAATTATGAGAGATATGGGGGGGTCACGAAGAGAGAAGAAGAGGGATATGAGGGGTGGGCATTTTAAGATGGGCAACAGTATCTTTATGTGTATTAGCCCATAGGGACCCCCTGTCTTAAGTGTCTTTTAAATGTTGCAGATGACACTGATATTTGGCGAATACTATTTAAGGAAGTTAACAACTCAGGACCTGTGTGACAGCAGACACTGATATACTTATCATGTCCACCTTAATCTGGCCCTGTGTGTGGCGGGGGGAGGGGGAGAGCAAGCCAGCTGAAGTGACGTGGTGGAGAAAAAGTGATCCGATATGAGTCAGGAGAGACAAGAAGGGGCATGGTGACAGAAGGCATATGATATGTTATGAATCAATGATTATAAGATGTGATGAATGGTAAGACTATAAGAGTTAAGCCACTGGCCAGGATTCAGGTAAACTCACCTGTGAGGTGTGATAGTATATGGACGCATACATTCTGTAGACATTTAGTTCACAATGAATGCATGTGTCTAAATCTGCCACATTATTGATTTAGTTCCAGGTGAGGCAACCTTGTTTCAAGTTTATTGAAATAAATGTGCTATTAGGGAAATTTTAATGAGTTAACAGAAAGAGCTGAATAAGTGTACACAAGAAGCAAAAAAATATAAACTAGGTATATATTAGACATACTGGGCCTGATTCAAGTGTGAATGCAAAAAATAGCACAGAACTTGAACGTATTTCTCCCATTTTCAAATCCAAGTGGATCACAACATGCGTTTCGATTTGAATCTGGATGCAAGTACACTCTGCCTACATGCAGGGGCGGGCTGGCCCGGGGAACAGGGGGCATGTGTGTTTTGGGCTGGTGGAGTAACCGGCCCAAGTTTCTATTGCTTGGTGGCTGGTGGCCGTGGACCCTCCTGATCCGTCCCCCCTCCCTCCCTGTCCTATGTGTGACTTATAACTGAGAGCCCTGGTGTCAAATGAGACGTGCACTACGTGACAGGTGCCGTCCCATGTGTGAAGTGCAGCAGACAGCCTGCGGCGCAGATGGAATAAGGTAAGTGTTGTGGGGATGTTAATATAGAGTGAGTGTGTGTGTTATGTTAATATAGAGTGTGTGTGTGTGTGTGTGTGGACACAGTATGTTAATGTAGGGTGTGTGCACAGTATATTAATGTAGGGTGTGTGTGTAGGCACAGTATGTTAATGTAGGGTGTGTGTGTAGGCACAGTATGTTAATGTAGGGGGTGTGTGTGTGAACACAGTATGTTAATGTAGGGTGTGTGTGGGTACAGTCTGTTAATGTAGGGTGACCGCCAAAGGTAAGATATTTTTTTTTTTCAGGAGTCCTGCCTCGGGCCCCCTTGTCCGCTGGGTCCCCGGGGACCTGCCCATCGTGCCCAGTCAGAAAGACGGCCCTGCTTACTTACATATACATGCTCTATGCTAGCTACTGGCATGCATACATATAGTTTTCCAAGCAAACACTATGCCTACCTATTATAGTCATCACTATCAGTCTGCACTTACACCTGCTCTGTAAGTGGTGCAATGATATGGCTGACATAAGCATACTTACGAGAAATACAGGTCTTGAATTGGTTGCATCTGCGTCGGAACATCCTCAGCACGCCCTTACTATACATTACCTATGTTAGTCCGCCCCTTTCCTCCCCCGTTCCACCCTTCAAGTAGTAGGCAGTCATTTGTGTTCGAACATGAATTGCATGCAATTGTATTCAATGGTGTTATGTTTCTGAGCATGCTGCTTAGCTATTTCACACAAGATACTGCAAGCTCAGGGACTTACATCAGAATATGAGGATTTAAAATGTATTACTAAACCTAATGCCTTTACTCAGGCATATAAATTGTCTGCATTTGCAAAACTTTCCATTGATGCTGTAGCCCTGAACATCAAACAACAGTTAATTACCCATGTATAAATATTGGATTACACCCTAAAAACTGAAGTCTGCTTTCTGCTTCTCAGTTCTCTTACCTGGTTTCCCCACGATTAACATCATCATCAACATTTCTTTATTAACATTATGAGCCTCATTTAGAGCTAGGTACAAAACAAAGGAACAAATTAGCATTTTGGCAACACCGTGTTGCACTGCGGGAGGGTGTGGGAGGGGATTAGAATGTTTCGGCAGATTTAGAATTGGGAGGGGCGTGCCCTATCTGAACTCTAAATTGCCGTGCAAAAATATAGCTGTACAGTATTTTTGTGTTACATGCACAAGTAGCTAGTATTTTCCCTACATGCAAAGAAATGACCCTTACATTGCAACATGATGTGTCCAGCAGCAAATTTGCTCCTTTTCTTGGCTTTGCTTCTATCTCTAGATGCCCTAAAGGTGCACATTTGCACCTTGACAAACTATGTTGCAATGCAGGGGGTAGAGATGCAATTTTTTTGCATGCAGAGATATACTGCCTGCTTTTGTATCTAGCACACTCAAACCTAACACCTTTTTTTAACTGTGATTTAGAGTTGAGTTAAGATGTAAAGCAATCCTGTTTTGTAAATTTATAATATTAATGCTAAAAAAATGTAAACTTAGCATTCAATTTAATGACAAAAAATGTCAGCTTAGCAAACTTATGTTCTATATTAGTAAAATGGGTTTTCATAAAAATTAGCATGGAAATGGAAAGAAGTTCATTTCACCAAACAATGGCAGTTAAACGCATCATTCTCTCAGACATCGGTGGGATTATATATTGTTTACATGTATAGATATGTTTATTTTTGTTTTTTTGCCAAAGGAAAATCTTTAGAGTGGGATGTACAAAAAGTGGTTTTGAATTGATTTTTACAGTATTTCAGAGTGAAAGCTATTCACACAGTCACAGAACCGTAGAGGATAATATGGATTTTATTTTTCCATTTTGTAGAATTTCTTCTGCCAATTTTACAGTGTCAACATAAGCAGGCTGAAATATATTTGTGATACGATGACAGTGCCCAATAGCTCATCTGTATGTTCCAGTCTTCAGTTTGCTTATTTTTAGAGTTTTATGATGAGGTGAAACATTGCAAAATAACCATTATCATCTTAAATTGTAATTGCTGCAGAGTGAGCACATATTGCTGCAAGCTCTCATTTATATATATATATATATATATATATATATATATATATATATATATATATACAGAAAGACGATAATTGTGTTTCATTTAATATTTCTTGCTGTCATACCAAACAGAGCAGTTCAGTCAGTGTGTTTGCATATGGCTGCTTAGGGATTGCAGATAAGAGGTTCTCCTATTCTTCATGTCAAGTGAACATATCTGAGGCTTTCTGCTCTTCTACCTGTCAAGAATGTAAACAAGATTCTGCTGCAGCTGTAGCTGCAGCTTACATATGCCCTGCATAAGCAATATTTTTTAATACATTCTGCTCAATTTATGTGTTTTATTCATATGGTCCAGTTTTTCAAGAAAACACTTCTGACAAAGACATTGCTGATGTCCTATCTCTTCCAATTATTTTTTTCATTTTGGGAATTTCCCATATTGTTTAGGTCTATTTTTGCAATGCTGCTATTTTTTAAAAAATATTATTTCCCATCTTCAATTGCCAAGATTTGTCTTAGGTGATGTCTTGGAACCCTTGTCATTTTGCATCTGTACCCAACATTTACTGTAATACCTGTGCCTTCCCATACCTATCCTCACACTGCATGGTATACCTGTGCCTTCCCATACCTATCCTCACACTGCATGGTATACCTGTGCCTTCCCATACCTATCCTCACACTGCATGGTATACCCGTGCCTTCCCATACCTATCCTCACACTGCATAGTATACCTGTGCCTTCCCATACCTATCCTCATACTGCATGGTATACCTGTGCCTTCCCATACCTATCCTCATACTGCATGGTATACCTGTGCCTTCCCATACCTATCCTCATACTGCATGGTATACCTGTGCCTTCCCATACCTATCCTCACACTGCATGGTATACCTGTGCCTTCCCATACCTATCCTCACACTGCATGGTATACCTGTGCCTTCCCATACCTATCCTCATACTGCATGGTATACCTGTGCCTTCCCATACCTATCCTCACACTGCATGGTATACCTGTGCCTTCCCATACCTATCCTCATACTGCATGGTATACCTGTGCCTTCCCATACCTATCCTCATACTGCATGGTATACCTGTGCCTTCCCATACCTATCCTCATACTGCATGGTATACCTGTGCCTTCCCATACCTATCCTCATACTGCATGGTATACCTGTGCCTTCCCATACCTATCCTCACACTGCATGGTATACCCGTGCCTTCCCATACCTATCCTCACACTGCATGGTATACCTGTGCCTTCCCATACCTATCCTCATACTGCATGGTATACCTGTGCCTTCCCATACCTATCCTCATACTGCATGGTATACCTGTGCCTTCCCATACCTATCCTCACACTGCATGGTATACCTGTGCCTTCCCATACCTATCCTCATACTGCATGGTATACCCGTGCCTTCCCATACCTATCCTCACACTGCATAGTATACCTGTGCCTTCCCATACCTATCCTCATACTGCATGGTATACCTGTGCCTTCCCATACCTATCCTCACACTGCATGGTATACCTGTGCCTTCCCATACCTATCCTCACACTGCATGGTATACCTGTGCCTTCCCATACCTATCCTCATACTGCATGGTATACCTGTGCCTTCCCATACCTATCCTCACACTGCATGGTATACCTGTGCCTTCCCATACCTATCCTCATACTGCATGGTATACCTGTGCCTTCCCATACCTATCCTCATACTGCATGGTATACCTGTGCCTTCCCATACCTATCCTCATACTGCATGGTATACCTGTGCCTTCCCATACCTATCCTCATACTGCATGGTATACCTGTGCCTTCCCATACCTATCCTCACACTGCATGGTATACCCGTGCCTTCCCATACCTATCCTCACACTGCATGGTATACCTGTGCCTTCCCATACCTATCCTCATACTGCATGGTATACCTGTGCCTTCCCATACCTATCCTCATACTGCATGGTATACCTGTGCCTTCCCATACCTATCCTCACACTGCATGGTATACCTGTGCCTTCCCATACCTATCCTCATACTGCATGGTATACCTGTGCCTTCCCATACCTATCCTCACACTGCATGGTATACCTGTGCCTTCCCATACCTATCCTCATACTGCATGGTATACCTGTGCCTTCCCATACCTATCCTCACACTGCATGGTATACCCGTGCCTTCCCATACCTATCCTCATACTGCATGGTATACCTGTGCCTTCCCATACCTATCCTCACACTGCATGGTATACCCGTGCCTTCCCATACCTATCCTCATACTGCATGGTATACCTGTGCCTTCCCATACCTATCCTCATACTGCATGGTATACCTGTGCCTTCCCATACCTATCCTCATACTGCATGGTATACCTGTGCCTTCCCATACCTATCCTCACACTGCATGATATACCTGTGCCTTCCCATACCTATCCTCATACTGCATGGTATACCTGTGCCTTCCCATACCTATCCTCATACTGCATGGTATACCTGTGCCTTCCCATACCTATCCTCATACTGCATGGTATACCTGTGCCTTCCCATACCTATCCTCATACTGCATGGTATACCTGTGCCTTCCCATACCTATCCTCACACTGCATGGTATACCTGTGCCTTCCCATACCTATCCTCATACTGCATGGTATACCTGTGCCTTCCCATACCTATCCTCATACTGCATGGTATACCCGTGCCTTCCCATACCTATCCTCACACTGCATGGTATACCTGTGCCTTCCCATACCTATCCTCATACTGCATGGTATACCTGTGCCTTCCCATACCTATCCTCATACTGCATGGTATACCTGTGCCTTCCCATACCTATCCTCATACTGCATGGTAAACCTGTGCCTTCCCATACCTATCCTCACACTGCATGGTATACCTGTGCCTTCCCATGCCTATCCTCATACTGCATGGTATACCCGTGCCTTCCCATACCTATCCTCACACTGCATGGTATACTTGTGCCTTCCCATACCTATCCTCATACTGCATGGTATAAATGTGCCTTCCTATACCTATCCTCACGCTGCATGGTATACCTGTGCCTTCCCATACCTATCCTCATACTGCATGGTATAAATGTGCCTTCCTATACCTATCCTCACGCTGCATGGTATACCTGTGCCTTCCCATACCTATCCTCATACTGAATGTTATACCTGTGCCTTCCCATACCTATGCTCACACTGCATGGTATACCTGTGCCTTCCCATACCTATTCTCACACTGCATGTGATTGCATTGTGAAGCACTGCACAAATGAGGTCTCCTTTTTTGATCAGGATTGTTGAAATAAGATAAAGTGATGGAATGGACACATTGTTGGGGGTGTTCCTTGCTGTGATCCACATCATGACCTTTGTATTACCTCAGAGACGGCACTCCTTGGGCCTGATTCATTAAGGATCTTAACTTAAGAAAATTCTTATTTAAATCTCCTGAACAAAACCATGTTACAATGCAAGGGGTGCAAATTAGTTTTCTGTTTTGCACATAAGTTAAATACTGACTGTTTTTTCATGTAGCAAACAAATATCAACTTTAAATTTCAGTGTACAAATAAGCTATCAAGTATTTGTGTGCTACATGCAGGGCCGGATTAAGGGAATGGAGGCCCCTGGGCTAAGGGGGCCACCATTCCCCCGTGAGGGCCCCCCCCGTGATCCGAGCTGCTCCCTCCCCCCCTGCGGCAATTACCTCCTTCTCTGGCGCGCTGTATGCTCTTTACTGAGGAGATCTCATGAGAGTGAGACTCACGAGATCTCCTCAGTAAGGAGACTACAGCGCGCCGGAGAAGGACCGCTGTGAAAGTGCTCAGCAGCACTGATCGCGCACTTTCAAGGGCCCCCTGGATGCCATAGGCCCCTGGGCTGTAGCCCAGTTAGCCCTATGGTTAATCCGGCCCTGGCTACATGAAAAAACAAGTCAGTATTTAACTTATGTGCAAAACAGAATACTAATTTGCACCCCTTGCATTGTAACATGGTTTTGTCCAGGAGACTGAAATAAGAAGTTTCTTAAGTTAAGATCCTTAATGAATAAGGCCCCTTGTTCTCATCTTTTACATTTAATGGTACCCATTGTATACCTCTATGTTGTACTTTGATGGAGAGATGCATTTCCAGGCATTTTGCAAACAATTTATGTTATAAAAAGCTTGACACACACAAGATTTCTACAGTCACTGGATCCCCTCACACTCATAGTTAATTAAAGTCATAAATAAGGTTAAATTAGGAAAAGGGTCATTTATTGGAATGATTGACTCTATAGGGGGAGGTAGTTGGGCATTCTTCTAGTTTGTGACGGCGTCTCTTAATACTTCAGAGTGTCTCTTAATTACAGAGAGCGTCTCTTAATAGTGGAGAGTGCCTCTTAATACTGGAAAATGTCTCTTAATACTGAAGAGTGCCTCTTAATACTGGAAAACATCTCTTAAAACTGAGAGTGTAGACTTAGGGCTAGATTTACTAAGCTGCGGGTTTGAAAAAGTGGGTATGTTGCCTATAGCAACCAATCAGATTCAAAGCTTTCATTTATTTAGTACATTCTACAAAATGACAGCTAGAATATGATTGGTTGCTATAGGCAACATCCCCACTTTTTCAAACCCGCAGCTTAGTAAATCTAGCCCTCAAGGTGCGCTTAGGCGGACCAAAGTTGGCACACTGATGCAAAACCAAGCAGTGCTCATATGGTAAATGTTACTTCATAAACAGCCTCAATTATCTATGGTAATATGTTCCCACTTGATTAGAATTACAAAATGGAACCTTTCTTTTAATAGAAATAGAAAAATGTTTATGCAATTATATAATTTCTACACAATTTTGTAATTTCAATTATAATAAATTATATTTAATCCTGAAAATCTCTAATATTATTAGTATTATAATTTAGCTTTATACTATTGTTAGACATCAGTTCCTGACAGCATTTACAATTTCTAATTTGTAATTGGGACTCAAAGTGACTTCTGAACAAAAGTAACAGAACTGAATCACATATTAATTTTTCTGCTTGTCAAGCTGACGTATTGTAGAGAAAATGTTTTTTATAGATTAAAAATGTAGTGTGTGCCAAGCACGCACACTTTAAGTGAAACGTCTTTGCCTTGTCATTGAAATCTATTTTGATTTAGCTTGCATGAAAGAACTATGGTGAAGGAAGGCAACAGAAGGGACAGGATGGCAGGTAATACATGTCTCGGACTATTCAAACAGAGCGCGGGGGAAGTGCATGACATCACTTCCATTACACATTTTCATCTCCACTAAGGCTTTTCCCTAGGTGCCAGCAAAGAAGTTTCACTTCAAACATGAGATTTATCACATAACATGTCATAGACAGAAAGCTGGCTATGTGCATATTCCTGCCCCTAAAGCCTAATACAACAAATCACAGCATATACACCACATGAAGAAACACATACATGACTGTTTTCCACTGCCTTTAAGCGCAAGAGGAGCACTAACAGGAAAGAGGGAGAAGAAGAACAAGGATGGAGAATGCTTTGAGGAACAGATGGGTTTTGAGTGCCCGTTTGAAAGTGCTCAGATTAGGGGACAGACAGATGGAGCGAGGGAGGTCGTTCCAGTGGAGGGGGGCAGCACGGGAGAAGTCTTGAATTCTGGTGTGAGATGAGGTGATCAGTGCGGAAATCAGGTAAATCAATTTAGAGACGGAGCTGATCAGTACTAGAACCATATTTTATGAGGAAAATTAGTCTCGCTGCTGCATTCAAAATAGATTACAGGGAGGAAAGTCTGATTATGGGAGGACCAGTATGGAGGGAATTGCAATAGTCAGTGCTGGAGATAATGAATGCATTAATTAAAGTTTTTGCAGAATTGTGTGTGACACATACGTATTCTGTAAATGTTTCTTATATGTATACAACAGGATTTGGATACAGATTGGTTGTGGAGACAAAGAAGAATTCTGAGTCAAAGATGGCAGTGAGATTGACAGATAGGGTTTATTGTCGTGCTGTCAACAGAAAAAGAGATGTCAGGTACAGAGTTTCTGTTGGATGGTAGGAATATTTTTAGCTCAGTTATTGAAAGATTGAGTTTGAGGTGGCAAGAGGACATCCAGGATAAAATGGCAAAAAGACAGTCAGTAACGCAGGCCAACACAGATGGTGAGAGATCTGGAGAAGATATATAATTTTGGGCATCATATGCATACAGATGATACTGAAATACAAAAGAGCTTATTAGTTGTGTAATTGGTATAATTTGAGCATCTCTACATGATCGCTCAGGACCATTGTGGCCCTTCACAAATCCATTTCTGCCAAAGACTGTGTTATTTTTCTTATGTTAAGTATATATTCCTTATGGTTTTAGTCTTTCAGGCTTTGCTAAAGTCTTAAAGTACTATACATAAAGCTTTGTTAATTTGAGTGCATATTATTGTCTGTCAACCTCTTTTTCTATTTATATCTCTATATAGTCTCCAGAGAGTAATATTTTTCCAGCTGTAGCTTTTGAATAATCAATATGAGAACTGAAGGCAGTTTACCCGAGAGAAGCTGTGCAGTAACTAATAATCATCTGTCCATTGAGATATATTATGAGGAATATTATACTTGGTTTGTAGAGTAAGTAATATTGTTTTCATGGAAAATCATTGCTGAACCTTTTATCTTCATTTGGGAATGTTACTCCCAGCATAAATAATTGGCTAATAATATAATATATGGCTATTGTAAATTAAAGCGTTTACTTTACAATATTTTCAGAAATGTTAAAAAGGCATTAACAGGCTGATTTAATAGCATTAATGATTTCATATTTATGTTGGCTGATAATTATGTTATTGATTAAACTTGTGAGCACACTAGTAAATTATCAGTGGGCCAAATCTTATTTGTCTTTTCTCTTCGCTTGCAGAAGTCTTATAGGGATGTTCAATTAGTGCAAAACTACAATTTTTGCTGCACTTACATCCCATATTTTGTTTATTTATTTAGTACAATATTGTAATAAGCCATGTCAGACTTCACTATGCCTGAATAACCAGTAAGTTAAAATAGCCCACTGATATGGAAAACATACTTTTCATGTAACATACATATTTTAAATTAACATTAATCTATTATATAATTATATTTGGTTAATGGATTTGAAACATAGAGAACCAAAGTACAATTTCCTATGAACTTCTTATTGCGGTCTATTCAGCTTAGGGTCCACCTATGGAGAAGCTGTAGTGGCATTCGAGACTATCCATAATATTGTAGCGGTATACACCAAAAAAGCACTATGTATAAAGACAGTATACAAAGAAAGATTACCGGCTTCTCTGACGGACCATTACAAACCAGGTGATTGAGAATTTATCTTACCACACACACTGTCTGTTTATGGAGGAGGCCGTGCCTATGGGCTACCATTTATAGTGTTCATGTGAAGAGCCCATTACCTATTAGTGCACATTGGTTGCTCTCTATGCTCCGGTTTCATGACTGATGACCACCTTGTATCTGGACGCTTTTTTTCTGTGTACACCAACTCTTTTTGCAGCCGCGGTTGTTTTTGCATTTTTTTTAACATAGTATTGTATTTTAATCATTTACATTTTACCATACAGGGTTTATTTGAATGACTAGAGATCGCTATCTTAAGTTTATATTTTGAATGCTTACTACTGTCAATCATATTAAATACAGTGTTCTACTTACTTGGTATATTGTGGATTGTCTCACTTTGCCCGACAGGAGAACCTTCGTGTATTGTGTTTTTTTTTTTTCTGTACTATTTGACCTCTAGCAGCGCGACCCTTATCCATATATAAAGACAGTACCTAATCCAGTCATATTTGGATCCACATTTATTCTACATTGTGTTTCATCATAGGATATTTTTAAGTTCTCTTATAGCAGCAATCCCGCTTAAGTTATATATATATATATATATATATATATACATACATACATACATACATTTTTAGCATGCATCCGCATCATGTTTCTTAGCTGTTCTTCTATAAATCCTTGCCTCTTTGGAGGGCATGCAAATATTGTTGCCAGTCCGACTCACAGACTCTCAGTATATAATGTGATGGCAGAGGGGGAGAAGAAAAGGGAGGATTTTACAGTGCAGGCAGAGGTCAGAGGGGTGTTCTAAACACTCTCTGCTCACACTATCATGTGTCTTGTGACTGTGGTTGCCATGCTAGTCATATCTAGTCATATGACACTGTGCAGAACTATAAATCATTAATAGCAGCCTGAAAAAACAAGCCAAGGAAAAATGGTAATTACCAAGCTTAGTTTTATAGCTTGTCACAGTGATGAATGGTCAAAAAACACATGTCATTTTTTTCAGGGGATTGCTGCTTTAATATATTGTTTTCAAAATCAGCTTTAAGGACCATACAAGAAAATTTCATGTGAGATAACCTATAAATTAAGCTGGGTACACACTATAGCATTTTACTTGAGATGTGATGTCTGTAATGATTTTACCAATGACTGAAAGTCCTGATGATCATGCAGATTCATGTGTTCACACCTACACAGTTTACCTTCAGATCTGTCATCTTCATCTTTAATAATCATCTGGTGAAACGATCTGTACACACTAAGATATCTGCCTACAATGCTGGTCGTGAGTCTGTATACACTTCCACATTTGCCCAGCATTGTTCCATTGTTGATCGTGATTTTCAGAAAGTTTATAAAACCAAATCAACAGATGTGATGTGTTTTGGTAAGATAAAACATGATCATGGGAGTGTAATCTGTCCAAATTGTCATTTACGTGTGATCTGCATAACAATTGCATCAGTGTGTACCTATAGATATCAGTCAGTACAAGCACAGTTCAACTAATGCCTGTTGAACAAATCCAACTTTTACATTTTTAATTACCACCCCCCCCAAATAAAAACAACACATGTACAATATAGAAACACTGCCAGTCTACACTTTTGTAGTTAATAAACGAGCCCTGTTAGTCACATCAGTGAACCTATATCTGTTTGTTTTTTTCTTCGTAGATTTGCAAAACATGATAGCTTCATTGTAAAGTGTTTGCAAGTGTGTCCAGAATTTAGCTGTATAATGGAGGGCTCTGAGCTGTCAGTAGGCATTAATGGCTTGGGTCCTTATGTTCTAGATCTGCTAGCTTGATGTTTAAATTAACTAGAAGCAAAGTAGACCTAAGGCATTTTTGGACATGTGCAAAGGACGTCACTTTGCTCTGTAATGTGGATCTGTTAAATAGAAAAATGGTGGATGAAATTGGAAAATTACCAAAATGTGCAGTCTGTATACATCATCACCCAGTATCAGTGCACAGTTCTATCTGCTCTACTCCAAACTGTTATTGATATGATCACACTTTACTTTGTTTGTAAATACATGGCAGCATCACTGTTGAGAAGTGGTCCTTCAAAATGCAGAGAGAATTCCTGGTAAATTGAATATGTCAACATAGTTGCATCTGCATACACAAGAGACTCGGCTCAGCAACCTTTTAGGAAAGTATTAAAGGAAAAAAAATTAAAGGAGCCCAGTGACCTAACCCAAAGTAGCACACTATGGGACCGGCCGGGGGGAGAGGGGGGTAGAAATGCCCCCCTGTCTCCCCAGCGAGCCCCTGCACAGAAAACGTAGCTGAGGACACTTTGTACTTTTTCAGGGCTACACTACTGATTGAAATGTGCAAGTAATATCTTGTAGAATGGTCAAAAGGTAAAGTTATACAACGCTGGCATTGCCTACTGTGGGCAGAATTCACTGGGTGACATTCAAGCATGTGATGTCAACATAAACGGGGATAAAGTGTAATTCAAGATTTCAATAATAGTGTCTATAAAAATGCAACCTCTTATTTCAGTTTTTTATTGAAGACACTTTTATAAATGTCCACAAGTGTGTACTAGAAGGTAGAAATGTAGTGTAGTGTAGAAGGGTTACAGGTTTATATTCATCCCACCATTGGAATACCATCTTGTTCTGGAATTTGGTTCAATGGAATCCCGGGCATTGTTTGTGTTTTATTTGAATCTCTGTTTGTTTTAATATCTGGTGTAATAAACAACTTTTGGAATTTTAACATACTGCACTAGATTTTTTCTCTTTTCTTCAATCTTTTTGATGTTTTTATGAGGAAACATTACTTCTGGCTGAAGTTGCACCTTAAAGGGAAAAACTCTTTCGACATTCTCAAATATACCATAGTCAGAGTCTGCTACAAAGAATCTTTTTTGTTAGTGAAATATGAATGGGGCTTTTTGTGTGAGCAAGAGATTTTGAAATTTTGATGTTATGCCATGTGATGAAACGAGATATTAATATCACCTCAACTAGTTTGCACCTCATTTCTCATAAACTGGGGACTATAAAAACATATACATTTTCTAGCCCTCTGGTTCCCCATATTTGTCAGTCATATTTAAAGTTATATATATTGTATTTTTAAGTGATAATATGTCTAGCAGCATGGTTTTCCTACCTGCAGACTAGTCCATTGTTTCAGTCTAATCAAAAGGATTATTGTCCACTATTCTTGTATGAATGCTAATTGCACCAGGGAGTCTCATGTGTTAAGATAGGGAAAAGTTCAACCAATAGATGACTACATTATATTTTTAAATGTAATGTCTCTGGATTGCAACCTTACTTGTTTAAACAACTTGTACTGTATAGCCACAGAACAATACCTATCCCTAGTTATATCAAGAGTGGCTCATCTGCTATCTCTTTGTCTGTAAGTTTACCTGTGAAAAGATAAACACTGTAAAGGACCAATCAGGCAGGTTCTGAAACTCATGAGAAGGTCATTTCTGTCTTTAAAAATGAGCTCCAGAGGACAGCAAGGAGGCATTCACTACCCTGTGATAGCTGAAGTCAGGCTGGCGTTGAGATCCAGATCTCTGCCCTGACAGGAAAGGGACAATCGGTCCCTAGAGTACTGCCTTTGCCCTGATCTACCTCTCCAGGTCTTGGGGAGCTGTGTGTCCGCCCAAAAGTGGAGTGACAGTGACTCAGGATCACTACCTTACTGGTAGCCTTAAAGGAGAGAGGGTGAGAAGCTTGGATGGATAGACAGTAGTCCCTGAGTGTGACTAGGATACTGGTGAGGTGTTTTATAGATTGTATTGTGTATGCCAAACTGTAGTGTTATTTGTTGCAGGTTATTATTTAAATATGCTTATTGCTGTTTGCTGCTACCATAGTGTTAAATAAACCTATTTATTTTATTTTAGCTATTTGTCTGGGTGATTTTGAACTCTGGATAGGTACCAGGTAGGCCAGCTGTGCGGCCTACATATACAAGAATTTACATCGTAAGTTTATTCACATACGGGGGAGGATTATCTTCAGATGTCCCTATTTACAAGATATTTCTGAAGAATTGTATAATCGTCCTAATATCATTCTTTACAAGTATTGTGTTGAAAACAATATCGCACTATTGTTGTATCTTTGTTTTTATGTTTCCCACTGCTGGATTAATTTGAAGAACATTCATTCATCAGTGTAACTTAAGTATATTTATTACTTGACTTTTTTTCACTTGATTCACCAATGTGTTTGTATGGGAGACAAACAGCGCTTAACTTTGACCTTGTTTGGCTTTTCACATTTTTCACGTTTCACAATTGTTGTATAGTTGTTATAGGTTTTAGTTATAGCTGCAGTTGATAGTGGAGCGCTGTTCGAAATTCATTTATAGATTTGGATTTAGCGTATATACTTGTCATGCTTTGCTTAGGCTCCACAACTTTTAAAAGTCTAGCAATACCCCTAAAACCTATGGTTTTACATATTGCCAGTTATATCTGAAGTATATACATCTACAGTCAACTGAATAACAACTGCTGGAGTGGGACTGTTTAGCAGCCAACAAATACTGTACATGTGAATTGCATATCATTTTTGTATGTGTTGAACCCAAGAATGGCTTAATAAGATATCTATTAAAGTATTTAGCAAGAAAGATTAATATGTCAAATTTAACTCAGAAGAAAGGTGATTCCAATCACCTAGTATTTGTATAGACACTGAGTTAGTATCTAAATGTTCTTTCAATCCAACCTATTAAATGTCTCATTCTTCCAAACAGCCCGGCAAGCTGACAGTTGCCTGCAGACGGTGCAGTCAGAGTGATGAAATCAAATTGAAACAATATTCGCAGAATTAGCATTCCCACATTTAGTACAACAGATTCTTAGAGTTAATCGACTGGTTTATCATAACTCATTTACCATAATCTTGTTTTCCACAATTTAATACTGACATACACAGCAGATTGTTAGTGTCCCAAGCACATTATTTTATGAAAATATGAGCTTTGGAAAGGTTGGCAGTCATTTGTATATCATCTCAGATTATGAATTTTCTAGTGTATTTATGCAAACTGATTTTTGTTGATGACCTCCTTACTTTTCTAAAGGTTTTACTACAGAGCGAGAATTTATGACATCTGTAACTATGTCAGCCCTGAATAAAGATTATTCAATCTGTTGTTCTTCCTTTCCTAAGGCATTGGCGCATCAAATTCAGCTATTTTAGATAGATAGATAGATCATTTTTCAATGTGTATGGATTTTTAGAATTTTTACGTAAAACCATTAGTCACAAACTGTAAATAACAAAGGTGAGTACAGTACATCTGGATTAATATATTTATTATTGATATTCAAAGCAGTGTTTTCTATATAGTGTAAGATAAGTCGGGCACCGTACATACACAAAGTCATCAAGAAATCACTATTTTGCTTATTGTGGCTAACCAATGATAAAATTACTGTTTAGCACAGCTCGTAAAAATGGATAAATCATAAATGTAATTTTATTGAATTCAATGGTCAGAACAGTGCATCAGCAAGCCCCAGAGCAAAGGTTGGCCATCTCATTTGCCTTTAAGAATTGACACTTTAAGTGTTGTCATTTCGTAATCCCTGAACCTCCTTGACATTACAGAAACGTGGCTTACCTCCTCTGACACTACATCCCCTGCAACCCTCTCCTTCACGATAGTCTCCCTAAGGCACATTCCCAGACCCATACTGAATCTTCCAAATCATAGCCCCAGAACCCTCCCTTTCTTTCTCTTGATTTGGAGTCCACACAATCCTTATAATTCTCTCCTCTCCACTTCCAGATTGCTGGCATTTATTGCCCCCCCCCCCTTCCCCCACAGACCCAGTTTCCAAATTCCTTGACAACTTGTTGAATCCTACCCTGACCTCTCCCCTTCTGGATTACCTTGTGTAACCGACTGTATCTCTGAAATATCCACATGGATTCCCAAAGCTACTTAATGCTCAACATTTCCAAAACAGAGCTCATCATCATCCCTCCTCCCTGAGTCACAAGTTTCCTAAAATCTCCCTCACCGTCAATAACACCACTTTTTCCTTAGTCTTCTATAATTGCTGCCTTGGTGTCACACTTGACTCCATCTTCTGCTTTATTCCTCCGGTCTCTCTTCGAGTTGTATAGTCTCCACCTTTGAAATATTGCCAGAATACGACCCTTCCTTACTCAAGATGCTACCAAAACTCTTATCCATTCTCTCATCAACTTGTACCTCAACTACTGAAACTTCTTCCTTTCTGGTATTCCCCTCACCCATCTATCCATGCCTCAATTAATTATAAATGCCACAGTAAGGCTGATCTTGTCTCATGATTCCACATGTGCTGCACCATTCCACTACTCTGCAAATGCCTACATTTCCTCCTTTCCTCCTGAATCCAACTCATATTACTCACCCTAACCTACATAGCCCTCAGCACTACCCCTTCATACATCTCAAATCTTATCTAAAAATAATCTTCCTCTCATCCTCTTAGATATACCCTCTTTCCTTCTCCTTGTCTCATCTCTAGTAACCACATCCAACTCCCACCTACAAGACTTCTCCCATGCTTCTACTTACTTATGGAATTCCCTGCCACATTCGATCAGAATATTACACACCCCTCAAATCTTTATACACTATCTGAAAACCCATCTTTTTATTAGAGCTTACCCTATTTTACCTATACTACCGACCCTAATGCACCCTCATAACAGTCCAAATCTCTACTCTGAACCACATTTACTCTTTTTTCAGCTGTCTCCTATTCCAATTAGAATGTATGCTCTCATGAGCAGGACTTTTCCTATACTTCTTTTTCATGTCTGCATTTATTTTGTCTAGCTTGCATTATGTTTATTTGTCTAGCTGTTTTATGTTTGTTTCTCCCACTATCTGTTGCACTGTGGCACCATACAAATCAACTATAATAACAATAATTTTGGCTCTGGTGCCTTGAGAATACAACTCATCTAGAGCTTGCACATCGTCTATGTTCATTGTAAACCTGACACTGCGCAACAGCTCTGCTAAAAAGTATTACCTCTACTTTCAATTATAGACAGCTGAAGCCCCTCCCACATCTTTAGGTCAATGTCCTGATGAGGTGTGATACAGGTCAAAAAGCTGAGCCTACATTGATTTGAGCTGCTGTGATAACACTGTACCCGTGCATCTATCTACTGATCCACACAGTGTATTTCTGCAAAGCAAGTCTGCTCAGATGTCAGTCACTCTCTGTCTGCTATGATAGACAAGCACCTCCTTAACATGACCAACTGCTGCAAAGGAGTGAAGAGAGCATATACATATTTAGCCGAGAGTATAACACTCACGTTATTTCAGGTATTATATTCACGTTGTTTGAAATATACTGTATTATTGTAAAATAGTGGCTTTATTAACTGTTAAAGATCTGTCCACAGTAAAAGGAAAATGTTATATTATAAATATATATATATATATATATATATATATATATATATATATTTATTTATATAGTCTATTTTCTAATGATCTCTTCACAACTGTCCAAATTTTCACTTATTTTGATCAATGTCTGCAGCGACCTGGCTGGCTAAAATTAGTGATAGAGTAGCTGCAAAAATACATGATAGTTTACTAAAAGATACAATCAGCATTTCTGAAATAATTGTCTTTTAATCCAATTCCATAACCATGATTGTTACCCTCCTTCCGACCGCGGAAGGAGGGTAACAAAAAGAAGGTGGCCTCCGGGCGGCTTCGTTAGACCACCGGCCTACCGGGAAGCTTCCCGGTAAGAGTAATGGCCAATCCACCCCTGTTCCTAGGTGAGTCACTGGGACACCTGCCTAGCAGGCGTGTATTCCCCATGTGTACCTAAGACATGTATCAAGGAGGTGCAATAACGTACCTCCACTATCAAATGCACACTCCTTGGAACACATTATCCTGAAGTACACTGATGCACTTTCTGTATAACAAGAATTTTGGTTCCATATTTTCATGGAAATGACGATTTGCATCGTTTCCAGATCTGATTTTGTTGCAAAGAATCAAGTTGTGTTTTGCATCACCTTGGAACCGCAAATATCGTATTTCTAAAAATCCCAACTGCTCACTTCTAATATATATATATATATATATATATATATATATATATATATGTATATATATATATATGTGTGTGTATATATATAGTGGTCAGAGTGTTTGTGTGGGGGGATGGGGGTATATGGTGTTCCACTTGTCTAACTGTACAGCTATAAAATTTCATTCACTTGCATTTTGCATGTTGCCACTTATAAATTATATATATATATCCCCTACTATAATTGATAGGGATAATAGAGATCCCAGGAGTGAGTTATTTTACAAGAATTCATAATAATTTAGAGTAGGGATATATGTTTTCTAAATCACACTCGTTTTCCTTGCCAATGCTAAAGTGATGAAACCAGAACTAATTATAAGAGATGACATCAGAACTCACTCTTACTACAGATGTAATTTACCGTAGTTTTACATATATTAACTTGCGTGTTATATATGCTGCAATGAATATATTTTTATCATTAATGCAAAACTGCAGGGAGGAAGATGTAAGGCAACATATGAGCCATATTTATAGTTAGATTCTGGTATCCTTCTCCCCTGTTGTGATATATCAGCTCTGCCAAACAAATTTGCTCTACTAGTTTTGAAGATGAGGGACTCCCCGTGTGAGATTTGCCTCAGCTGCTGGTATTAAACTCATATGATATACAAAATCAGTCTTATTTACCATACTTTGTATTTTATTTTGTCTGATGATCTGTGCTGTGATTTCTCCCTATGGTGAGCTTTTTTGTTATTTTCAAAGCTTAGTAATGCTACCTGGCTGCACAATGCATTTTTTTACTTATCTGATCGACCATTGTTATTTTCCAACCAGTGAAACTGTTGCATTATTATGTTTACATTTTGTAAGATTTCATAGCCTGTTTTTTAATAGAATGTTAGGTTTCTTTTGTATATGTTTTAGCTTTATTATTTTACTACATACATTTTGTAAACACTATTTCCGTTGGACCCATTATGTTATTTATAATTAAAATGAACACATGGGGACTGATGTAGAGTTGGATGCAATTTATACTGAAATTGTAAGTGTAAACTACATCCCGTAACTTCCACAGGATTCCAAGCAGCATGGATCTTTAGTTTTCTAGTTAAGACCTGCTCCCATAAAATTACATTTTTAAGTCTAAAGAATGTAGCATTATCAATTAAAGTTAAATATATAGGTTTTAGTTGTAAACACTGCTCAGTATTGTACATTTCAAACGGTGTTCAACAAATGGCTCCTAATAGTCTAAGTTTATTGTTGTGTATTTCCTGTCTTGCTTTACTTACATTTCTCCTTGAATTTCAAGGTCACCAATTTCATGCAAAGCGAGCTTGTAATGTGGTGAATGTGATTAACTCATAATTCATTTTTCCTGGCAGCCTTCATGCAGTGCTCAAAAAGCTAATGGTAATAGCTTAATTTCTTGCAATATAAATATAGATGGGTTGTCTTTTCTTAAAAAATGGTTTTAATATGTATTCAATTTTACTTTTTTCCACCTTCTGTAATGGCACAATGTTATTTTATTTCGCTCATTGGCAATAATGCCTGATTTGTTCTTGATGAATATAAAGGTGAGAAAAATAAAAGCAAAATTGATTCATTTCCGAGTTTTAGGCTGACTTGTATAATGAATAGCTAGTAGTTTAAGCACTCAGATCCCTCTTCTATTTCTGTTCAGTACAATAGAACTTGGCTGGTAGTCACTACTATGTTTACTTTGTTGCAACAGTGTCATGCTCTTTGCCATATTGTTAAGCCTTAGTGCTCCACAGAAGCTGGAGTTTTTAAGTTTTTTTAACCATAAAGCTGCCAAAAAAAAATAACCATTTCTTTTTTAATCTTATAAATTGGAGAATATACATTTTAAAAAGACATTGAGTGAGTGTCTCCTTTTAATATTGGTTGATTTATCAAATTAAAATTGGAATAGAAATCCTTCAAGCAGGTCTGAATTAAGGGGAAGTCTAACGAAAACCACAGTTTATAGTGACACAGTTTAAGAGGGACTGAAATTATTTGTAAACTTCAGACACCTTAACAAATTTTGCAAAGAGAAGAGGAGAGCTATAGTGTTTGTCTATAAGTAAAGTGTTTTTTCAGTATTGAGCCACATAAGCCATCCGATCAGCTTTATGAAGACATTGCACCGAGTGTGTAGTTTTGATTTAATCATCTCATGGGTGTCAGCCCTAGGCAGAGGGTGAACTTCTGTGGAATGGTAAGGGTCCAGAACATGAGACTTCACTGTTTTGTTAGTTGCAAGAAAGGGAGCTCATCTATAACACATCTATAACACATCTCTGTGAATATCTTCTCAAAAAGATAATATGATGACAGGGAATTGCTATGATAGTGCAGGTGGAATTCTGCTATATGGACTTTGTGAAATCTACTTTAATGATAATGGGGTAATTTATATAAAGAGCCAACTCATTTTTGGCACGTGCAACTGATTTTTACAGAGTTTGACTGATGCAGTTAGTAACTTTAGGGCTATTAAGACATTTAATAAAAGATGCATTTCATTCTCATCTTTATCATGATCACTTGTCAGGTTGTTTATTTTGTTTCTTGCTTATTGGAATGAATAGCTTTCCATAAACTCATAATACTTTAAACACAATAAAGCAGTGGTTCCCAAACTTTTGCAGTTTGCGGCACCCTTAGAGTCTCCAAATTTTTTCAAGGCACCCCTCCAAAATAATTATTGAGCAGTCCTGTTTTAGAAGTAGTTGGGTCAAAAAAATGTAATAAGTATTTAGGTCAGGACAGAAATACTTATTTAGTTGCAAAAATGCCCCCTCTGCATCCAGAGACTCTGCCCTCAGGCACTCTGCCCCCTCTGCATCCAGACACACTGCCCCCTCTGCATCCAGACACACTGCCCTCTCTCACACTGCCCCCTCTGCCCTCTGTCACGCTGTCCCCCCTCCTCTGCCCTCTGTCACGCTGTCCCCCTCCTCTGCCCTGTGTCCCCCTCCTCTGCCCCTCTCACGCTGTGTCCCCCTCCTCTGCCCCTCTCACGCTGTGTCCCCCTCCTCTGCCCCTCTCACGCTGTGTCCCCCTCCACTGCCCCTCTCACGCTGTGTCCCCCTCCACTGCCCCTCTCATGCTGTGTCCCCCTCCACTGCCCCTCTCATACTGTGTCCCCCTCCACTGCCCCTGTCACGATGTCCCCCCTCCACTGCCCCTCTCACGATGTCCCCCTCCTCTGCCACGCTGTCCCCCTCCTCTGCCCCTCTTTCTGCCCCGCTGTCTGCCCGCTGTCACACTCCACTGCCCCTCTGTCTGCCCCTCTGTCTGCCTGCTGTCACACTCCTCTGTCTGCCCCTCTGTCTGGCCGCTGTCACACTCCTCTGTCTGCCCCTCTGTC
The DNA here is from genome assembly GCF_038048845.1 of Mixophyes fleayi. Taxonomy (NCBI): domain Eukaryota; kingdom Metazoa; phylum Chordata; class Amphibia; order Anura; family Limnodynastidae; genus Mixophyes; species Mixophyes fleayi. The sequence continues at coordinate 155,188,559 of NC_134403.1, read as the reverse complement.
TGCCCGCTGTCACACTCCTCTGTCTGCCCGCTGTCACACTCCTTTGTCTGCTCCTCTGTCTGCCCGCTGTCACGTTCCTCTGTCTGCCCCTCTGTCTGCCCGCTGTCACACTCCTCTGTCTGCCCCTCTGTCTGCCCGCTGTCATACTCCTCTGTCTGCCCCTCTGTCTGCCCGCTGTCACACTCCTTTGTCTGCCCCTCTGTCTGCCCGCTGTCACACTCCTCTGTCTGCCCCTCTGTCTGCCCGCTGTCACGCTCCTCTGTCTGCCCCTCTATCTGCCCCTCTGTCTGCCCGCTGTCACACTCCTCTGTCTGCCCCTCTGTCTGCCCGCTGTCACACTCCTCTGTCTGCCCCTCTGTCTGCCTGCTGTCACACTCCTCTGTCTGCCCCTCTGTCTGCCCGCTGTCACACACCTCTGTCTGCCCCTCTGTCTGCCCGCTGTCACACACCTCTGTCTGCCCGCTGTCACACTCCTCTGTCTGCCCGCTGTCACACACCTCTGTCTGCCCGCTGTCACACTCCTCTGTCTGCCCCTCTGTCTGCCCGCTGTCACACACCTCTGTCTGCCCCTCTGTCTGCCCGCTGTCACACTCCTCTGTCTGCCCCTCTGTCTGCCCGCTGTCACACACCTCTGTCTGCCCGCTGTCACGCTCCTCTGTCTGCCCCTCTGTCTGCCCGCTGTCACACACCTCTGTCTGCCCGCTGTCACACTCCTCTGTCTGCCCCTCTGTCTGCCCGCTGTCACACACCTCTGTCTGCCCGCTGTCATACTCCTCTGCCTGCCCCTCTGTCTGCTCGCTGTCACACTCCTCTGTCTGCCCCTCTGTCTGCCCGCTGTCACACTCTTCTGTCTGCCCCTCTGTCTGCCCGCTGTCACACTCCTCTGTCTGCCCCTCTGTCTGCCCGCTGTCACGCTCCTCTGTCTGCCCCTCTGTCTGCCCGCTGTCACACACCTCTGTCTGCCCACTGTCACACTCCTCTGTCTGCCCCTCTGTCTGCCCGCTGTCACACACCTCTGTCTGCCCGCTGTCACACTCCTCTGTCTGCCCCTCTGTCTGCCCGCTGTCACACACCTCTGTCTGCCCGCTGTCACACTCCTCTGTCTGCCCCTCTGTCTGCCCGCTATCACACACCTCTGTCTGCCCGCTGTCACGCTCCTCTGTCTGCCCCTCTGTCTGCCCGCTGTCACACACCTCTGTCTGCCCGCTGTCACACTCCTCTGTCTGCCCCTCTGTCTGCCCGCTGTCACACACCTCT